>NC_137110.1:31466164-31622568 GCF_949357685.1 Gobio gobio | reverse complement strand
CAGCACGCAGCTGCTTCCTGCTGAGAGCCGTGAAGCTGCACTGCGTTTTACATGGTAATTTTTATGATAAAAATTTGCTTCAAATTCTCGCGGAAAGGAAATCCCCCATTGCGTTTAGCAAAACACAATACGAGTACTCTCGAAAGGGAACTGCACCCTAAAAAATTAGGACTGAGACTCAAACCCTCTCCATTTTAAATCGACCCTAAAACTGGATCTTTTTAGCAATCTTGATCATGTGGATTTAATTCAAATTTCAGACAACATATACTTAAATGTTTATCACTTTTAGCAGTGTTTTATGTAACTTCAAAAGGGTTTCCAGTAAAATTGTGTATTTAGACCACTGCATGTGGTTATGGTAAGTTTTTGAATTTGGGTAGGCCAAATGGTCTCCAAAAATGGTCCCAGAGTAATTTAGTGTAAATAAATTACTTTGTGTAAAACAAATGCCAAAGTGATGCATATCTTCAGAAAGTAGACATGCAAAGCTTTCAAATGGAACCACATATGAGGACAGAGCTCCTCCATAGAAATGTAAAATGTAAAGTATATACTTGATGACGTCATTACGGACCCGGATCCAGGTTCTTGGAGTTTTAAACGCTGATTTTTTAAAATTTTGTGACAGTTTTTTCTGCTGTCTGCTGGCGCCTAAACTAACACTTTACAAATGATTTAAGGTGGCCACTCAACAATGCACACTATATTTACCTAGGTACAGGGTTTGATATTAACACCTGCCAAATGCAGGTGAAAATCAACCACGCCTGGTAACGCAATCAATTCACTAGACAGTTTGGCGGGTTATGTTTCCTTATGTCCTTTTAAAGTGAGTGTAGGGTCGCACACTGGACGAGAAGTGCAATGTCTTTAAAATTTTAATATATTGTTTTTATATATTGAATATATTGAGTGTACGCACACCAGCGACACCACTCTGCATTTGTCAGGGGTGCCCAAATACTACTACAACTGTGTGGCTTGAATAAAGTCTATGCTTCAGAATTATTACAATATAGAGCACCATTTGCACTTATTTTTCAAAGAACTTCAAACTCATTGATGCCACTTCAGTCTTTAAGTAAACTTTTGCCTGTATACTAGTGATTCATTTCACTGTTTTGGACTGCCGCCTTGAACTTGAGAATGCGAGTACACTACAGAATGACATGTCTGGTTTGTGTATGTCCTAGTCGCTGTGTAGTGCTTCTTGTCTGTCGTGTGAATGGAGCCCTAGCAGATGAGGCCATGGAATGAGGAATGGGAATGAGAATGAGAACAGGTTGTCTTTTTTAATGGATGTCAATGGGAGAGAGGCTTCAATAAACTGAATTTAGTAAGCTCACTTTTGTGAGGAAACGGCTGATCACTTTATAAATTGACAGACTATGCTAATCTTCAATGTGTTTACCACTAAACATTACTTTTTTAGTGAGCTACATTTGAAAATGACAACAAAGTCACAGAAAATAAAAACAATGTCACAGTCTTTACTGCATAAATTATTAATTAAATATAGATTAATCCTTATTAAAGGTCCCGTTTTTCGTGTTTTTTTGAAGCTTTGATAGTGTTTACAGTGTGCAATATAACATGTGTTCATGTTTCGCGTGTAAAAAAACACAGTATTTTTCACACAATTTACTGTATACTGCTGTTTTCACTGTCCTCAAAACGGCTTGAAAGATTTCCCTGTTCTATGAAGTCCCTCCTTCAGAAACACGTAACGAGTTCTGATTGTGCCTGCGGTTCCCGTGTTGTGATTCGACAGCAGCTTAGGGCACGCAGAGCGCATGTTACCGGAAAGATCACGCCTCTCGCCATAACGGGGATGCATGCGCTCAATGATCTCTAAGTACAGCGTCCCTGGGAAAGCCAAACAAAGGTGACTTGACTCCGGGATGAAAATAACAGCGTCTCGACGACATGGCAACAAACAAACTATACGAACGCAACCGAACGCAACACTTCCTATTCTCCACGCGGGAGCAACAAGACCACGCCCCCTTTTTCGCACGTTCTTGTGGGCGGAGGTTAGTCGACATACTGCTCTACTGACGTAATTAAAGCAGGAAATACCAGGATGTAGTCCTAACCAGCCATTTGCTGTAGGCTTTGAAAGGGAACTTCTGTTAAATAAAATATCTCGCTTGGCACTGAACTTTGAGCTTTATAATTTTACAGGTATTATAAATGCTCTAACAGCAACATTACACACTAACTAAAGTTTGAAAAATGGGATCACGAAGAACAGGACCTTTAAAGATACAAACATTATTCACTCAAGAGCAGTGAATGATTTTCTTTTTGTCTTTTGTTCTTTGATTAACATAAAGTGACAGCAGCCTATTAAACCTACTGCTGTCTGTGATTTAAAGACTTGACGCACATGACCCGGATCTGACACACATCCTATTTTTTCACAACTCTGTGTTTTTTTTTACACTTTATCTCATTTAAAAGCATGCTCGACAAAACAGGAATTGTGGCATAATGTTTTGTTTTTGGCAGTTCAAACGTGAAAGAGAAATCAAAGCTGCGCTGCCGTGCTGTCCGAAGTGGCATTGTGCACGCATTCTTTTTTGCATCTTATCGCACTTGAATAGATGAAAAAAAAACAGATGCTGTGTTAGTTGCGTTAAATATTTTTAACACGTTACCTGAAATAATTAATTCCATGAGTTAATTTTGACAGCACTAATTTAGATCTAAGCTGTGTTTAATCTAGATAATTCGTTTCTGATATTTCTTTTTGTTTTAGCCGGTAGATGTTTGAATTGACATCAATGTTGAAAATGACTGTGCTTACATGTTTTTATATATTTTTTTTCAGGATTCTTGGAACAATGTTTTTACTGTCACTTTTTAGCAATTATTGCATTCTTGCTGAAAAGTGTTAATGTGGGGGTTGGGGGGAGAGACTGATCCTGAACTTTTGAACAGTAGTTTTGGTAATTATAAAAATAGTTATACGTTTATCTCTCTGTACCTGTCTAAGCTCTGAATTTGAGCCTCGTCCCATATCCAACGCCACCTTCACTGGAGTTAAAGTGGGATGAAGCTTTAAAACCTGAACAAAGCAAAGAAACCCTGGTCAGCTTCCCTGCCATTTTTACATAAAAAATTACATATGAAGCATCATTTTCCAATCAGTTATTTATGCTAAGAAAATGTAGGGAAACTTTTAGCTTACTCACTGTCCTCTGATGAAGCTTCTGTTTGCTGTCATTTTTTTTCAGCACTTGAAGCGAGTTAAATAGGTAAGCCAGCATTCCTCGATCCACATTCGCACTGACAGAGATGACATGAGGAACTACAGACTTTCTTCCATCTCTGCACTGAAAGTTACATGATCATAGCGGTCTTCAATAGAGTTGTGTAATAATGATTTCAAGAAAAAATTTAAATTCATTGTCTTTGCGCAATCTTAAGTATACTATTTTACATAGTAACAAAGCTACCCTTGTGCATAATAAAGCATATTCATTTGACAAACAAACTAAATTACACCTTAAATATCATCTAAGTTTGCACTGACCTGTAGATTGATGCAAGATCCTTGGTGAGTCTTTAGCAGTTGTGTGTCCCCGAGGCTTGACAGTGTCTCCAGGGTCTCTGAGCCCCAGGGGAACTTATAAAGGACTTGAACACCATGAGATGTCCCCTCTCTCAGTTCCTCATCCACCACATTGCACATGCTGAAGTCAGAGGGGCCTAAAGCAAACTGCAGTAGGTGTTCAAGAAATTCTATCCCTGCACTACACCAATATTACTTAAAAATATTTCATATACTTGTATAGTGGATGACCAATACGTTTTTTTTTATAGCATGATCGATATGAAGTCACAAATAAAAGATAATATATAACACAGGCACAAAACATTGCTACAATGACATTTTTTTACATAATATTTATAAAATAATGTAAAATACTTTAAAAAAAATTAATTGTAAAAACTTGAGTACTTGAACTTGACAATATATATAACTAAAAACACATGGTTTATACTGTATTTGTCAAAAATGCTATAATAGGATTATAGAACAACTAAAGAAATTGTTTAACATATGAATAAAAAAATAAAGAAAAGCCCTATTCGCACGGGATTAGTATTATCTGGGGACCTCGTGTGATTTATTGTTTTATAGTAATAGAAATAATTTAGTTCAGTTAGAGAACAGACGCTACAATTAAAAACTGAACTGAGCAATAAAAACAATATACGGCGGAAGATTCAGTTTCAAAGCCAAATGTAAAAGCGCCCATTTAAGCGAGTTTGTCATTGTACTGTTCTGTTTTTGTGTTTTTCATTAAGAATAATATTAAACACACCATTCAAGCAATTTACTCCCAAATTGGTGCTCATTCTAAAGTGAAAGTATAATCTGCGCGGCCGCACAGGAATTCATAACGGTGAGCATTATATGCAGCCTAGCTCCATTCTTCGTGAAAGATAAAGATAGAAATGCGCACAGGTAACAAAAACCTTGCAAAAATTATAAACGATCCGCCTAATCCTGGCCAAATCACAGAGATGCCGATTCGCACGGGACTAATATTATCACAGGACCTCGGTGTTTGGCGAAATATGGTAGGTAATTTGCAGGGGAATTTTTACTTTACAAATTACAGACATGGCCGATTCGCACAGGATTAAGATCACAGACATTCTCTGCAATTATTACAAATCACCAGAGATCCCCAGATAATACTAATCCCGTGCGAATAGGGCTTAAGCCTGTAACCAATAGTGCACTCTGCCAGCTGGTATGTCTGTGCACACTGAGAATCACATTTTCTCAGACAAAGACCAGGTAATGTACAGTACACAACGCATACCATTAAGGGTGATTTTACACATACAGTAGTGTCCATAATTTACTCAAGAATACTGTTGAAATTAAAATATATTTTGGTATCCACATATGTCTACCTTCAGTGTGCAGTCGAATAGAACAAAAACAAAAATCTTAAATCCTAAAATGGCCTGGGCAATGTTGATGACGGCTTCTAGAAGTAGTAAAAAAATAATTACAATCAAGTGATCTCATTTACTTGGGCGAGAATGTTTATAAAAGTTTTTTTTTATTAAACTTAAATAAAAACTTAATAAATTAACTTATGGAAGCTTATTTCCACCACTGAATAAAAAATAAAAAAGGTCTTTGTGACTTTTTAATCTCACAATTCTGACTTTTTTCTCAGAATTGCCTGAAATAAACTCGCAACTCTGAGAAAAGGTCTTTATTCCCCTCAGAATTGGACTTTAGAACTCTTAATTGCGCGTTTATATCTCAATTCTGAGAATATAAGAGATATAAACTCGCAATTATGAGAAGAAAAAAATCTGAATTGAGATATATAAAAGTTTATATCTCGTAATTCTGACTTAAAAATCATTGAATATGTAATATGGTGCATATATTTAGCAAAAAGCTCCTCTCTAGAGTTTTTTTTTCTAGCTGATTAACTAGTTTATGTTCACTGAATATGGTTTTCCTTAAGGTAAATGTGGCGTTACGTGACATTGTTTATGAGCTGTTTTATTGACGTCTTTCTGTGGTTTAAACACTGATTGAGCAATTACATGAGAGATGATACGGATTTCGTTAAGATGTACTGGATCTTTTAACATACCTTCAGATGTTCATTAGGGCCCGGGCACCGATGGTGTGAGGACCCTATTGGAATTTATTAATGTTTATTTTGCGTTGTAACTGGTATTAAAGCAGAGGAGATGATCAGTTCATGTGCGCATCACGCGTTTAACTTCTCTTGAACTGAGGTACAGCAATCAGTCACAGTCAACTGAAAAAAGGATAGACTAATCGATTCCTGGGATTTAAGAATCAATATCGGTTCATAAAAATGAGAATCGTTTTTTTTTACCCAGCCCTACTATTTAGTGTTGTCAATTTAACACGTTATTTTATTTTATTCGTTATGGGGAAAAAATTACACATTAAAATTAATGCATTTAATGCAGACACCCGCCCCAGACCTATGTAGGCTATCTGACATTGACTGGTAACGAACATGAATGTTGAAAACACTCATATTATTTTTTGATCCGTGACCACAATACATTTGGTGGGAATTTAATCCCATATGCCCAGGGCAACAACTCACTGCGTGATGCAGGGCATATGGGATTAAATTCCCACCAAATGTATTGTGGTCACGGATCAAAAAATAATATGAGTGATTTCAACATTTTAAAACACATGTAAAAATATATATTGCACAAAATGAAAAAAATAATAATGCAAAATGATCAGAATAGCATACAACGTGATCACAGATCAAATTATTATAATAGTGTATAAAACAATTTATTGAATAATTGCGAATTGGTTTTACTGTTTTTTAACAAAACCAAGAAATGTTGTTGAATTACAGCTGAATTAGCCATACATGCACGAGCCATCTGATGTGCCAGCTGTTAGATGTTGCCCGTGTTGCATAGCATGTGCGTAATTTTGGGGGCGGAGCAATGAAGGGAGGGGTGTGCATTGTCCAGTTTGTGAAAATACAAACTATACAGACTTTCTTTCTTGGCTTGCTTCCTTCAGTCTGAAGTGGTTAACAGTTTGAATTTTCGGGATGTTGATAACCATTTAACTCCTTCCTCGCCACTGATGGAAATTTCCGGCTTACCATGTTTTCACTGTTATATGGTAGGATTATTATGCTATTATGCATCTTCTGAAAAAGTACTAAATCTCCTGAAGCAAGCGATAGCATATGTAAGCAGATGCATATGTAAAATAACGCAATCATCAACATTAAACAGCATATAGATCAAAACTGCCTAATGTTACTGAATGAAGTGTTGACCCAGAATGAGCTATAGGACTGTGCAAGCTTTGGGGGTGTTGAAGGACTCTATCTACTCTATGTCTTTATTATCGTTCTTAATTCAATCTGGATGTATTATTTGACAAAAATTTTATTTTCTTAGCTTTTTGCTCATAATGTTGCTTTTTTATGAAACGTACCCACATTCAAGTGTTGATAAAAAATTATGCATTAAGATAGAATAATCAGTGGCGGCTGGTCAATAGAGGGCGCTGGGGCGCCGCCCCCATGAAAATTCCAGAAATATACATGTATACAAAAATTATATAAAAGTGAAATAAAAATAAAATAGTTTACTCATACGATGTGCTGGCTGTTAGTAAGAGCCTCAGCCTTTAATAAAAACTGGCTTTGATGGGTTAACTATTTTATATGTTCTTCAATATGTTTCATGCGGTTTCATGCGTGAGGGACGCCGGACAAATGGATGTCTATCTGAGTCTAAAAATATACGGGCAGCATGTGACCTGAATCTGGTCTCTAATTGGTTCTTAAAGATCCTCCTCCAGACGCAGGTCGTTGTGTCCCTGGCGAATCAGAATTGAACTATTGGTAAGCCCCTCCCCTCGAACGCAGATGAGCCAATAGCAGTTGAGTATCAGATGCGCTGGGACCGGAACTCAGACATCTATAGGTTTCAGCGCCATAGAGAAACATTGGAAAATCCGAAGCTCTCATCGATTTGATGGTGTTTATGCTACAAAAATGCTAAAATGTCGTGCCTGAGGTACTGTAACACTGATTCCAGGGATCCTGAGAGGATTATCTGTTTGTCATACTCTCATGAAGTTACGATTAAAGTCCCTGCTAACATACAAACCGAAATAACTAACTGTTCTCACGTCATGCAACACTGTAGGTCAAAAACACGAAGGTCTACATTTCAGTGCCTCTCCATATTAAACTGGTTATATGTAAATTAATTTAATTTTAGATATGTTTAAGGTCTACATTATCTGTCCTACTAAGGAGGACTCCTATTTTGATGGGTATTATAGTTTACGGGTAGTGAAAGGAAGAGCTTGCGCGCAGCAAAGTTTACCAGTTATTAACTGCACCCCTGAAAAGGCATACGGTCTGTGTATATGTTTGTTTACTGTTAGTTGTATGAGTGTTTTTGTGTTATTTGCTGTGTATGTTAATGGTAATGCATCGGAGAGAGAGAGTGTTTGTGAATGAGACGTTAATGCGCACTTCTTATGCTTTGTTTGTTCAGCTCTTACAATGATTTTTTTGGAGTGAAAAAGAACATAATAAACTTGATAAACCAACAGTAATGTTTGGTCGTCATTCGGACGGGATATATGCTACGTTCGGTGTCCAAAAACATCTTGGGATAAGGTTTTCACACTGACAGCTGTCATTGTAAGATATAGCAACTCCGTTTGTTTGTCCGAGTTAGCAACAGTAACTATCGGGCTTACCGATAGGTCAATTGGATGCATGTTATTTTATCCAATCTGATTGGTTCTCGTCACCTGTCATTCAACTTTACACTCTTGGCCACTAAAGCGAAAGTGTGCGGGCGACACAGTCACTCCGACTCCGCCAAAACCTTATTAGGATGATCAATTTCGTAGATATGGCAGCAGTCAGGGGCACAGTCACCAAATTCTTTCACAAGGCGTTCGTTGGAAGATCCTGAACCGGACCAACGCGATTTACAAATCCAGCAGCAGGCCAGTGACAGAGGATGAAGCTGCACTCGGAGCTTGTTATGAGAAACGTAAGTTAGGTGGCTGGCTGGATGTGTTGTTAGCAATGCCCTTTATTGCTTTCCCTGTCTTTTATTTCTAAGTGTCGGTACTGAAGTTTTGTGGACAACAACGGGGGTAATAGACCTCAAATATCTAACTGAACAATGCAAACGTCAAGACACAACTGAGATGACTGACTTTAATCAGAGAGTCATTGAGAAATTTGCTGGCCAGAAAGAAAGGACAGCAAAATGTATGTTCAAGTAGTCAACATGCTTTTTTATTCTTTTGTTTTTCCTTTCCTCGTTCAATTATATGAAGGTTATATAACCCCCCCCCCCCCCCCCCCCCTTAAATAAAAAAAACCTAAATAACGACTTATATAGTGATGACCGATTTCAAAACACTGCATCATAGAGACAGAGCGTATTTAGGCCACGACCACACTTCACGCAATGCAAAGTCAATGGAGACGGTTTGATTGTTTTCCCCCCCGGTGGGCGTGGCCTTCAGATTATGACGCGTGTCGCTCTGTCTCTATGAAGCTTTGAAGCGTTATGAATCAGCGAGTCGAATCATGATTCAGATCGCGCCTCAAACTGCTGAAATCACGTGACGTTGGCGATCCAAACCACTGAATCGACTCACTGATTCATAACGCTTCAAAGCTTCATGATGCAGTGTTTTTAAAAATCATCACTATATACACTCACCTAAAGGATAATTAGGAACAACTGTTCAATTTCTCATTAATGCAATTATCTAATCAACCAATCACATGGCAGTTGCTTCAATGCATTTAGGGGTGTGGTCCTGGTCAAGAAAATCTCCTGAACTCCAAACTGAATGTCAGAATGGGAAAGAAAGGTGATTTAAGCAATTTTGAGCGTGGCATGGTTGTTGGTGACAGACGGGCCGGTCTGAGTATTTCACAATCTGCTCAGTTACTGGCATTTTCACACACAACCATGTCTAGGGTTTACAAAGAATGGTGTGAAAAGGGAAAAACATCCAGTATGCGGCAGTCCTGCGGGCGAAAATGCCTCGTTGATGCTAGAGGTCAGAGGAGAATGGGCCGAATGATTCAAGCTAATAGAAGAGCAACTTTGACTGACATAACCACTCGTTACAACCTAGGTATGCAGCAAAGCATTTGTGAAGCCACAACACGCACAACCTTGAGGCGGATGGGCTACAACAGCAGAAGACCCCACCGGGTACCACTCATCTCCACTACAAATAGGAAAAAGAGGCTACAATTTGCACAAGCTCACCAAAATTGGGCAGTTGAAAAATGTTGCCTGGTCTAATGAGTCTCGATTTCTGTTGAGACATTCAGATGGTAGAGTCAGAATTTGGCGTAAACAGAATGAGAACATGGATCCATCATGCCTTGTTACCACTGTGCAGGCTGGTGGTGGGGGTGTAATGGTGTGGGGGATGTTTTCTTGGCACACTTTAGGCCCCTTAGTGCCAATTGGGCATCGTTTAAATGCCATGGCCTACCTGAGCATTGTTTCTGACCATGTCCATCCCTTTATGACCACCATGTACCCATCCTCTGATGGCTACTTCCAGCAGGATAATGCACCATGTCACAAAGCTCCCGAAAAATGCTCGCGCATGCGTCGTGGAGGCACACACGGAAGACAATAACAAGTTGGATAAAGGTGTTATTTTGATTTTTTTTTGCGCACAAAAACAATTGTCGTCGTATCGTAAGATTATTGTAGAGCCACTGTGGTGAGATGGACTTTGTAACGACGTTTTAAGTGCCTTTTATGGGTCTTGGGAGTATAAAAGTACTGAATGCCAATGGAGGCCTATCTGAAGCCTTTCTCAGCCATCAGCTTTCAACAAAAATATCTTAATTTGTGTTCCGAATATGAACGGAGGTCTTACGGGTGTCGAACGACATGAGGGTGAGTAATTAATGACAGAATTTTCATTTTTGGGTGAACTAACCCTTTAAATTGACAAGGCTTAAAAATGCGCAAATGATCAGTTTCCGTGAAGATGCAGCTCTGGCCCGAGTGCATTTCACGCTGGCACTGGACCATTTGGGCAATTTATTGTTGACCGTTATAACAAATCATTTTTGTCATTCATTCAGGGGGGGCGGGGGGTCGTTTTGGGAGGGCGGGCCGCCCCCCCAAAACAATGGTAGGGGAAACACTGTATGGATATCTATGAATGTGCCTAGATTCGGTACACTCGCGCGAGCGCTGACAGGCGGCAAACGCATGCAGAATCCGCGGCCAGTCTGACATCAGTCCGTGTGTCAGTAGCGAATGAGTTCGGGGTTTCCATCGCTTTTTAAACTCTTTGTTTAGTGCTATCGGGCATATCAAACTTTTATTTGGTCATTATACGAGATGGCAGGTGAGAAAGAAAGATTCGCCTTTGCTTTCACGATCGCGTGAACTGGAAGAACTGGAGAACTGAAGCTGAAGAATAAAATACGTTTGATGGGGCTGCGTCCCAATTCGCATACTATACGTACTAAATAGAATTCGAAAAAAGAATTAGTATGTCCCAAATCTTAGTATGTTGAAAAAAGTATTCCAAAGATTCCCGGATGGTTTACCATTTCCGGTCAGAATCCGAAGTGCAGATCGATGCGCACTCTAACGGCTGATATTGCCCACAACCCATTGCGAGATGGACGAGGATTCGATTAAAACTACAAACGCAGATAAAAAGTGTTAAAAAACTACAAACATGACGGTTACACGAGTCTGACGGTTAAGTGGAGAGGATTAGATAAAGTGGTTTGAGTGAGCAATTATCAGTATTTAACCTGACGAAAAGATATTTATTCAATATTATCCACATTATATTTCTCCTTCAGCAGCATTGAGAACTTTTGTAATGATACGTTTGGCCATTAACTTTGCAAACACATGAGAGGAGTCTCTGCATTAAAGACCCACGAAAGGCAGATCAACGAGCGACTACATTTCTCTCCAATACGGTAGGAAATTAAATTGAAAGTGGGGGATTTGAACTGTGACGATTATTGACAGGGCAGTTTAAACGGTGACGGGACGCACGTAACAGAGTCCGTTAAAGATGACGAAGTAGTATGTCCCAAAGCTTGCATACTCTTCTGCAACACACTCAAAAGTATGTACTTTTTCTTCACAAAAAGAGTACATACTTTTAGGACGTAGTATAAGTAGGCGAATAGAGTGCCGAAGTTATGACGTCACTTTGTAGGCCAACCCGGAAGTTAGCGGCGCATGGGTTCCCTCGATCGAAAAGCCATGCATTTTTTTTAATTGCAATTTTTTTAACTATCCACTCACCTAATTTAATATATATTTTTGTCATAGCTTAGGATTATATATTTTTATCCATTTATTGTTTTTTATATAATGAGTGTGTACTTTGTGGATTCTGGATTGTGTTTAACGAATAAAACAGTGACCATTAGTTCCACAAACACAGATGTATAGATATTCTATAGTGATGTAGAAATATATGAATCATACATTTATAACCCTTTCATTTTGCCAGTTTGTTGTGCTTGTTTCAGTTATTTACTGAATTGCATATATATTTAAATATTTAAAGGTGTCAGCTGTAATCTTACACTGCAAAGTGATAATTTAAAACGGATTAAATTCATAATTATTTAATGATCGAAGCAAACAAAAAATGTATTACAAAGCCCTAAAACTGACTTAATTGGCAAAATCGCGAGCCGCGGGTCGGCTGGGCCAAGCAGGATTTGACCACCTCCGCCTCATTTTGAGCCAGGAAAAAAACCCTGCTCAGGGTGAGTATTTATGTTTAGTGTAGTCAAGAAAGACTGTCTTTATTACATTTATTACAAGTATTTTTTAATTTCAACTTAAAATGTCAGGAGATACATTGTTGACGTTACTGTTAAAAATGCACTTTCAATAAAGTGAGTGTTGGCAAAAACGGTTGTCATTTTTATGTTGAGGCTGCAGAGGTGTTGTCGGCAACTGCTGAATGTAACTAATAAAGTAACTTGGAATCTAACTTAGTTACTTTTAAAATCAAGTAATCTGTAAAGTAACTAAGTTACTTTTTAAAGGAGTAATCAGTAATCAGATTACTTTTTCAAAGTAACTGTGGCAACACTGCTTAAAAGGACATTTAAGAAACTTTTATACACATGCCTTAATACAAAAAAAATAATAATAATTACTGGTGTGCATCTTGAGACAAAACAATGGCATTGACATATTTTAAAGGTCCCATGGCGTGGATTTTTTAAAATTATTTTATAATGTTTCCTGAGGTGTACTTATATTGTTAGTATGGTTTTTACATCAAAAAATGTCATAATTTTGAAATAAAAAGCATTTTTTCTATACTGGTATTAGCCCTTTGGCTTGAATGCTCTGTTTCAAGGGGCGTGTCTGATGTGAGACTTCAGTGAAAACGGCCACTGTTGTGATTGGCTGACATCTTTGCATTTGAAATGAGTATTAGATTATGTGGCGGAGGGGGCGTGGTATACCGAGGCACCGTCTGACTCGGTAAGCACTGCCAGTCCACAGAGACAGACTGGGCACTCGTGGACCAGAAAGACTGAGAGCTGGAGAAAGATAGCTGAGAACGTTTTATTGTACCAAGTTGTTGAAAGCGCTGTGAGCGCAAGTTCATTTTGTTTTTATGTGAGAGTTCTAAATAAACCCAGTCACGCGACCCTGTCTTCTTCCTCCTTATTCTACGAACTTTGTAACTTTGCATGTGGAACCCCTCTCGAATACTTTTAATACGTTCTTTTACCATCACAGCCGTCGAGATGAACGAATCGTCAAAGTGTTGATTATAGCATTATTTTTCAATCTTTTCCCATCACATGAAAGGTTGCAGTGATGAGCATTGAGTACACAGACAGTCAGTTGATCGCGTGAATGTAGTGATCTCGTCATTGCAGCTCTATTTCTCTCTCCATCTCTCTCTTGCCTTTGGCTTGGCTTGCTCAGTCAGGGACAATACATTTTTCTACTAAATATCCAAATAAATCTAATTATTAAACTAAATTAACCATATAAACTAAATTACTGATCTAATTACTGATCTAAAGCCCACATTGTCACTGTATGATAAATGAGCTAGATGACATCACCGTTTTCTCCGGAACGGCTATATGGCTGAATAAAATTCTGTTGCATTATTTTCCTGTTTAACACTGTGAAGCTGTTTTGAAACAATCTGCATCGTTAAAAGCACTATATAAATAAAGTTGACTTGACTTGACAAAATGCTTTGACCACAACTAACAGCAAACACGACATCGACATGATTACAGTAGGAGCTTTGTTGTGCAGCATAACAGCGTCATTCTTTATAACGGCAGTTTGGACAAGTGTGAGTGTTCTTTGATCGCTCTCTGTAGTTTGATAATTTAAATAATGGATTTGTTTCATGCTACTAACAGAAATCATGTGAAGTTTATCGTTTTAGTCACTGGCTTGATTCACTGATGCATTACGCTTAGGGCATCAAGACGGCCAGCGGCGGGACTTACAGTATTAAACGATTTAGAAAGAAAGTCTGTGTGAACTTGAATGATTAGCTACACATCAGAAATCACTGATCAGGCATAAATGAACACGGTTACTCACTGTTTGTGGCGGTGCTGTCGAATCCATATGGTAAAAGTCTGTTTGTAAAGCCTGTGCGGACATCGCGACTGATAAACGGAATCCATTTTCTCCAAATTCTCTGGGTGGTCAAAGCAGAGGAAGGGGAGGTAACCGTTCCCCGTATGACGACATACAGGGAAGATTCCAGATCGGCTATCTGAGCTTTCATTTTCTCAAAGGCAGAGCAGGACACCCAGAACTCGGTTTACACCTATCAAAATTTCTAGCCACTTGGGGACCACAGGCTAGGGGAACTCACATTAATGTTAAAAAACCTCATAAAATGAAAATGTCATGCCATGGTACCTTTAAGATAAATAGTTAAAACAACTCAAACATAAGACTTGTCCATGTAACCAGGCACATACATTTTTACATTTTAATCTGGACTAAAACATGGCCTAGATATTGATTGAAAATGTTCTGATTCTTTATTACTGTTCGGTAAAACTTTACAATAATTAGTTAACATGAATTAACAATGAAAAATAGTTATATAAAACATTTATTAATGTTAGTTAATGTTAATGTCAACATTTACTAATACTAATATTAAAGGTCCCATGGCATGGCATTTTTCTATTATTTTAAAATGTTTCCTGAGGTGTACTTATATTGTTAGTATGATTTTTAAATCATAAAATGTCATAATTTAGAAATAAAAGGCATTTTTTCAATACTGATGTTTGCCCTGTGGCTGAATGCCCTGTTTCAAGAGGCGTGTCTGCTGTGAGACTTCAGTAAAAACACCCACTGTTGTGATTGGCTGACATCTTTGCATTTGAAATGAGCGGAGGGGGCATGGTTTAACGAGGTCTACGAGGCACGAGCAGGCACGAGCTGCTGCCAGAGAGACGGATGGACCGGAGTTCACTTCACATCAGTTCTCAGCTCGTCTCAGTTCAGTGAACTGTTGTAGTTACAGCATATACTTCAGGTTATTAGTTTATTTCTAGTCGGAGGGACTGTCACTCATGTCAGAAAGTTAGTAACTTTAGTAAATTATGGATCAGCGCCGACTGGAGATGCGAACCGTTTAGAACGATTCATTCCGATTTTGTGAACTGATTCGGTTCACTAAAAAGAACTGGTTCAAAAGAAAGATCGTTCGTGAACCGGACTTCACTAATGTACCAGAGACGGAGCTCAGCGATTGCTAACAAAGTTATTTATAGTAACTACTGAGTTATGAGAGCGCTGTCAGTCAGCGCGAGTTTATTTTGTTTGTATCTGAGAGTTCTGAATAAACATGAGTCCCAGTCACACCGAGTCCGTCTTCATCATTATTACCAACTTTGTACCACATGCAAAGTACCATTACAGCTGTCGAGATGAACGAGTTACGAGTAAGTGTTGAAAATAGCATTATTTGTAGATATGTTCCTATCATATGAAAAGCGTCAGTGACGCGCATTGAGTACACAGCGCAAACAAAGACACAACAGCAGTAATCAAATGTAATCCAGTTTATTGTGGGGTTAGCTGGCTAGCCCGGATATGCTCACGCTTACCCCCCTTCTGCTTAATCTCGCGCTGCGTAAGGTGCCTCCGCTGTGGGCCAGATGCAGTACTGGGGGTCGGTGATGTTGAAGGCCGACCGGTCAGTGCAGCCCGAGCTTCGGCGTGTGTGAGGTTTATCTCTAAAGATGTTGCTCTGCTGATGTTGAGCAGAAACGACTGTATGCACATTTTAGAACAGATAGACGCGACGAGGACGTACAAAAACACTGACTCAAGATAGAAAACACGAAAACACCGTTCTGTCGGGAGAGAGAGAAGCCGCAGTGTGTGCACGAATAATAAATAATTAGCTACACATTAGAAATCACTGATCACAGATCAGAAGGAACTGAAAAAAGACTTCTGTTTTCATTTGTACATCCAAACACTGAGAAACTGCCGGCGTTCACTCGTTCACAAGCAATGATCTCTCGAGCGCTTGCATGGGCGTGCCAGATTCTCTGGGCAGAGGAAAGGGAGGTAACCGTTCCTGCTTGGACGTCAAATCAGGAGACTTCAGGATTGGCTAGTCTGGCCTGTCATTTTTTCAAAGGCAGAGAAAGACAGCCAGAACTCGGGTTTACACCGATCAACATTTCTATCCACTTGGGGACAATATTCAGGCTAGGGGAACTCATATTAATGTTGAAAAACTTCATAAAATGAAAATTTCATGCCATGGGACCTTTAAAACAAAAAGTTGTATCTGTTAATATTATTATAATAATGGACCTGAGCTAACATGAACTAACAATGAACAGTAGCATTTTTAATAACTAACGTTAACAAAGAATAATAACTTCTGTAACAAATGTTATTTTTCATTGTAAGTTAATGTTAATGCATTAACTACTAATGAGACCTTATTGTTAAATGCTAATGTTCTTTATAATTATTTTACACTTTCATTGTTTGAAACATTTGTTTACATTATACATTTTTTGTGTATTATTTTGTTGTATTTAAAGGGTAACTAAACCCCTGCTCAGAGCTTAACTCCACCCACTGGCAAATTTTGAAAAATGCTGGAAAAGTGGGCAGAGCCCAGCGGAGACAGAGGGGACGAACCGAGGGCGGGGCTGAGCGGAGGGCGTGCACCTGAGACCCGCAGTGACGGATTGATTGATAGCTGTATGACTCGCGAGTCGCAGAGATGGAGAATGACTGGAGTGACGCCAGCTTTGCAACAGAGCAGTCATTTCTCCTACCTTCACCTGAATTGGAGGAGGGTGAATTGTCTGTAGACACAGACCCAGAGCCTTATCAATGCGAGCCGTTGGCTCAAACTGCGTTAACTCCCGATGCAGACGATGCCAGTGAAGCAGCAGCGCAAGAGAACTGACCTAATCTATGAACAGTCAAATCCTTACACTGAATGCCACTAAAAATAGATCAGATATCTGATATACATATGATGTATTTTCATTCAAAAATCACTGAATCAGCGCAGGACCAATAAGTTCAGACCTAAAAGCCTATTATAAACAGATTTCCTCAAATAAGTTTCCTCAAATAAGACTATATACGCCAGCACGTTACAGTATTGTTGTTCGTTACCGCGTCAACCACTTGCGTGTCAGGGTTTGAAAGTGCATCTCATGTATGGAAATTATCTGCACATATTACGGGCAGCAATAATATCGCAAGAAAAGCCTGACGTGTACTGGCAACTGCATTATTTAACCGTATTTTCTTCAATACAATGTTAAAGCAAGTGTCAAGTCAGTTTCATTCATAATGTTTCTACTTCATGTAACATGACAGTTCATACTGGAGTGAAGCCGTTCTCATCATGTGATTGGGGGAAACATTTCTGAGGGCGTGGTGAGCTCGTGCCAGGGGCGCGGATAGTGAGCTGTTGGAAGTACCATCCACGTCACGATGTACCACAACGTCCAATAGGAAAATTCAACTGCAGTAGCCACCGTTCAACCTTAAGAGGGCAGCACTTTGGCGGTTTTACACCATATTTTATAGAATTAAAACACTTTATACTCAAATGTCAAAACATTTACTCGAATCAATGAACAGCATTACTAAAGCCCCAGTATTACAGATCATTAACTAAAAAAAGTTGGTTTAGGGTTTAGTTACCCTTTAAATGTTCAGAGGGTTTTTTTGCTATAAGAAAAGGTTATTAAGCCTGTTAGGAAAACAACACTTTTTTTGTAACTTAAAGGAATAGCGCTGTTGACGTAGTGTAAATGGCAGTTCTCGACTCATGCGCTCACGTGAACAGCGTCGGCAAATGGTAATTTTTGTTCCGAAGATGAACGAAGGTCTTACGGGTTTGGAACGAAATGAGGGTGAGTAATTAATGGCTTTTATAGACAATTAAAGAATTTAAATTTTTGGGTGAACTAACCCATTAATGTAAATGTTAAGTAAAGAGGGGCGGTACTTGTGTGTCAGCCATTTCTGAGAAAATATTGAATATTGAAAATAATTGGGTCACAGCTTAATGACCATGGGAAAGTGGTGGGTCCCATGGCCAAACCAGTTGAGAACCACTGTTCTAAGTGTCTGTACCCAATCCACCCATATATGTGCTGCCATGCTTTACCTTCCTCCACCACTGCAGTCTTTGATGAGCCCAGTAGTCCATCCATTGTGAAGAAGTCCGAGGAGAACAGAACCAGACTAAAGATGATTCGGTTACCTCAAATGAACTAACAGAGGTTAATGAAAAGGTTACATGTAAAGGCAAAGCAATTAAAAGAATTACTAATTTACACTATTTCATCTTGGACATTAGAGTGGTCCAGTAAAACAGTCACTCATTAAAATAACACAGCTGATAAAAATGAAAGATAATTAGGCCTCACTCACCAACCAGATGAATGTCTTAACTGATTATCGAAATTATGGCACAGACCTATCTCTGCCAATCCAAAGGGCAATGTCCTATTCACAAGCTCCAAAGCCTGACTATACTGCTGCAGACCACCTTGAGGGGAAAACAAAAACCCAGATGAGTAAAGCCATCGCATGGACTGTGCCAAGTCTCAAACTATGGTATGCGTACTGTATACAGGGAGTGCAGAATTATTAGGCACGTTGATTTTCTGATCAAATTTTTTTTCCAGGCACATTTGACCAATTCCAAACCACAGTAATCCTAATAACTACTATTGATTTAGTATTTAATAATGTATAAGTGATATATAATTGTTCATGAAGGCTGGAAATGAAAATCACCTTATATTCAGGTGTGCAGAATTATTAGGCATGTTTTCTTTTACAGATAAATTGAGCCAAAAAAGAGATTTAACTCAGACTGAAAAGTCAAAAAGTATTAAATGCCCATGAGAAGGATGCAATACTAATGCAATACTAGACATTGCAGTTAAGGCGTGACCATTGGACAGTGAAATGCTCGTTGGGTCAGCAGGGTCAGACAAAAACATGTGGCGGAGAAAAGACACCTATTAACCACAAAAGAATTAAGAATTAAGGTGAAGAATTAAGGGTGAAACCATCAGGAACCCTTTAGTCTCCAGCGCCACCATTTTCCAGAGCTGCAACCTACCTGGAGTCTCCAGAAGTGCAAGGTGTCAGGATCTCAGAGACTTCAGTTAGGTAAAGAATCCTAAAAAATGACCCCCACTAAATAAGAATCATAAGCTGAAGTGTTGTAAAATACATGAAGAAGGTTTTTTTTATAGGCTTTATGGACAGATAGGTTGAGAGTGACTCTTGAAGGACCAGCACCACATCCTCTAGTACCACTGTTTGAAGAATTCATCTTCCAGAATCTGGCAGTACGTTTTGGGAGTTCATTTTAGTCCATCCTGAAGTCCGTTTTGCAGAGATGGACTAAAAATGAACTCCCAAAACGTACTGCCAGATTCTGGAAGATGAATTCTTCAAACAGTGGTACTAGAGGATGTGGTGCTGGTCCTTCAAGAGTCACTCTCAACCTATCTGTCCATAAAGACTATAAAAAAACCTTCTTCATGTATTTTTCAACACTTCAGCTTGTGATTCTTATCTAGTGGGGGTCATTTTTTAGGATTCTTTACCTAACTGAAGTCTCTGAGATCCTGACACCTTGCACTTCTGGAGACTCCAGGTAGGTTGCAGCTTTGGAAAATGGTGGCGCTGGAGCCTAAAGGCTTCCTGATGGTTTCACCCTTAATTCTTCACCTTAATTTTTAATTATTTTGTAGTTAACAGGTGTCTTTTCTTCACCACCTGTTTTTGTCTGATCCTGCTGACCCAACGAGCATTTCACTGTCCAATCGTCATGCCTTAACTGCAATGTCTAGTATTGCATTAGTATTGCATCCTGCTCATGGGCATTTAATACTTTTTGACTTTTCAGTCTGAGTTAAATCTCTTTTTTGGCTCAATTTATCTGTAAAAGAAAACATGCCTAATAATTCTGCACACCTGAATATAAGGTGATTTTCATTTCCAGCCTTCATGAACAATTATATATCACTTATACATTATTAAATACTAAATCAATAGTAGTTATTAGGATTACTGTGGTTTGGAATTGGTCAAATGTGCCTGGAAAAAAAATATGATCAGAAAATCAACGTGCCTAATAATTCTGCACTCCCTGTATGGCAAGCCTTTTTAACATTTAATCCTTAAACCGTGCTAGTATTCATTTGCATGCTACTAGTACTTATTTTTTTAGATACTAGTCTCTACTCCATTAGTACTTGTACTTATTCATTAGCTACTAGTGCTTATTCTTTAGGTACTAGGGCCTAGTATTTAGATACTAGTACCTTTTTAAAAGATACTAGTAGTTATTCATTAGATACTAGTTCTTATATTTTAGATACTGGTACTCATTAATTAGATTAGACTGGGTAAACCCAGCCTGATCTGCCGGTGATTTCGCCCTGCAACTCAGTCTGGAAACCTGCACATTGATTTCTGCTGCTTCTGTTTAGGGCTGTGCAATTAATCGAATTTCGATTTCGATTTTGCCTCCCAACGATCACCAAAATAGTACAATCGAGAAAAAACGATTATTTTGCCATGTTCAGTTTTGCAAGAACACTCTTATTTTGTCTTGCGTTCTGAATGAAACGCGCACGCGCTCATCCGCCCCTCCCAAAGCCACAAATCTCTCTCAGGTCGTGAGTCTCGAGTCTCGTGTGCATATCATCCGCTGGAATTTAAAAACTCTGCGCGAGTAAAGATGGCAGAAGGAAAGCAGTTACAGCAGCGTTTGGTGAGCAAAAAAGGCAAAACCAACTCCGTTGTCTGGGAACAGTTTGGCTTCGAGGAATCAGACGACGAGCAGAAACATGCTACGTGCAAGATTTGCTACATGGTAGTGGCTGCAACGCAAGGGAACATCACGAATCTGTTTAACCACTTGAAAATTAAACAGAGTTACCTATGACAATCTAAATAAAGAAACAAAAACTGACGAGAGCAGGGGTGCCGTGTAAACGTCCTTTTTCCCCTCATATTTTTCAAATAATTCTCTCTTTGTAAACTTTGTTTAATGCATGCGAGTGCTGCCATATTTTCGAATATGACCAGTCGTTTTCGCCGTCATCACCCGGGTTTAGTGCCTGAAGACGCGAATGAGAAGCCGGCAAGCCGAGCGCGCTGTGAGAAAATGTGTCTCTGTGCACTCATCCGAGAGCGCGCACACGTCTCTCAGCGCGCAAATATTGAGTTCTCTTTCAAGTCTTGCTCTTGAACGGACAAACTCACACAAACGTATGTCAACATGTCCATCTTGATGAGTATCCTAGCAGACATAGTCTGTATATGCCTTAAGTGAACTTTATACAGTCGATAAAGACGACGCATATCCGATCATTAGGTCTTAAAGAGGCAGTAGCCTTTACTGCTGTCTGTTTAATGTCAAACAACAAAAGACAAGGACATCACTCACCGCTCTTGATTGAATAGCTTTTGTAAGTTTAATAGGATTAATCTTTAATTTATGCACTCAAATATGCAATGTTATTTTACATTTGATACATTTCTGTACCTGAAAACTAATGTTAGACGTACCTGAAAAGCATATCTAGCTGAACCATATTGTTGATCTTATTTATTTGTGGTTATCATTTTTACGTGAATACTTTTATATTTTGATTTGAATATATGTTATATTATTTATTTTAATAGTTCAAAAAGTACAACAAATGTTACAATTTCAATTGAATTGTTGAAAGGTGTATTTTTAATAAATACAACACATTCCCAAAGTCATGTGAAATAATCGTGTTACATAATCGTGATTTCAATATTGACCAAAATAATCGTGATTATGATTTTTTCCATAATCGAGCAGTCCTACTTCTGTTACACTTTTGCGGGAACCAATCACAGCCTGGCTTATCCACCTGGCGCGCTATTGGCGGGTTTAACACGATGACGGATAGAGAAGTGATGGGTCGTTGCTAGTGATGTTACGTTCGTGAACGAATCGTTCTTTTTGAACAAATCTTTTAGGTGAACGAATCGTTCTCGTTCAAGTAGTCCACTGACTCATATTTCTCGTTCACTGAAATTCCTCCCTCCACAGCAGCGTGGCGCTATTAGCAGCGAGGAGCGAGCGCAAAAGCACATGCGCAGCTCTGTGGACTGTTTCATCCTGTCAATGACAAAACTTCGAGCCAATAGCGTTCGAGTATAAGATGTGACGGAGCATGTGATTTGTTGAATTCAGTGAACGAATACGCCTTTTACTGACCGAGATGCTTTTGAGTCTGACTGACTGACTCTGACTCTGAACCAAAGACTGATCTCCTTCTCGTTCGTGAACGAACTGTATTTCGTTCGTGAACGAAATGAACCAGCTATTGAACGAGACTGACTTGGCTTGTGTAGTTAGGCATATATGCAGCAAAGAAAGACATTTACACTTTACCATTTTAATGAAAACAGTGTAATAATGCAGGCTGATGGTTAAATGATTACTTAAGGACTGATGTATTGTGTTTGTATTATTTATTTTCATTGTTGTTGTTTTATAAAATTAATAAAAATTACTTCATTACGTTTCAGTCATGTCATGCAACTCCAAAAACTGTAAAACAAATAAAAAATGCGATATTATTGGAGGTAACGAACACGTCCATCACTGACGAGTTGCTTTTTTGAGTCTGAACGAGAGAGATCTCGTTCGTGAACGAATCGAACGAACTGGTACATCTCGTTCGTGAACGAATTGGTACATCTGATTCATGAACTAATTGAACCACCAACGATAATAATGGCGATCATGAAGAGCTCGACTCGTGCATATTTGCAACAAAGAAAAAATAAGTGATTGCTGAAAGCTGATGTTAAATGTAACAAGGACAAATTAACATTGTATTTTATTTAACTTAGTTTGAGCTAAGTGGGAGGCATCAGTTAGGCCAAATCTGCTTATAGTCATAGGAGCATTTGACTGCTGACTTCAAAATGAGTGGCACCAGAAAGAGAAGTGTAGTATGGATTTATTTTAATGAGGTGTCTCCAACACAGGCTGCATGTACAATTTGTAAAACACAGTTGTCATTTAAAGGAGGATCTACAGCTAACCTTAACAGGCATCTAAAAGTAAAGCATCCAACTGTGCAGTTGACACAAAGGGAAACTGAACAAGCTGAGGAGCCTGGAACATCCAGCAGTACCAGCACTGCACAACCTCCTTCTACCTCACCTGCCACTACCAGTACTTCTCATCCGACTGTCCCACAGAGACGACGAGCAGGGCAGACCACCCTAACACATTTTGTTGCTCGGCCAATTGACCCACTGAGACAAAAGACAGTGGATGAGGACCTGGCAAGGATGATTGCATTGGATCTGCAACCTTTTTCCATTGTGGAGGACAGAGGATTCAAAGCATTTACAAAGGCCTTAAACCCCTCCTATACATTGCCCAGCAGGCAAACTCTGTCAAAAAAAATAATTCCAGAAATGTTTTCGAGGATTCGTGAACAAATTATGGAAAAAGTTGGCAAGGCACCGGCTGTGTGCCTCACAACAGATTGCTGGACATCTAGGGCCACATGTGGTTTTATGTCAGTTACATGCCACTTCATTGACAATTTTAAAATGGAGTCATGTCTTTTGGATTGTTTTGAATTTGCTGAAAGGCACACTGCAGACAATCTGGCAGACAAACTTTTAAGAATTGCCAAAGAGTGGAACATAAATGACAAAATAGTAGCTTGTGTCACTGACAATGCTCACAACATAACCCTGGCCATTCACAAAACCTCATGGAAGCATCTGCCATGCTTTGCCCACACAGTCAACTTGATTGTGAGAAGTGGACTCAGTGTAATCCAAAATACACTGAATAAGGTTAAAGCAATTGTGGAGTACATGCACCGGAGCACAGTGGCAGCTGAAAAACTTAAGGCAACTCAGCACCAGATGGGTTTGCCAGAGTTAAAATTGAAACAAGACTGCCCAACACGATGGAACTCCACATTTTATATGTTACAGAGATTTATTGGTAACAAGGATGCCATCATCACCGTACTTGCACTGGTAAATACCCGCCTGGAAACTCCGACACAGGATGAGTGGAAAGAAATGGAAGAGGCCTGTGAGGTTTTAAAACCATTTGAAGAAGTCACAGTTGAAATTAGTGGTGAGAGGTATGTAATAACAATACTCTTAGAACAATCCTTTTTTATAACAGATTCTATTTAATTTAATTTTACTTTTATAACATTATAAAAACAGTTTTGCAAACAGCTTTTGTAGACTAAATGTAAAGATAAATTATAAGTGGCACTGTCATTGTTATTACAATAATGCAGGAAAAATAGTATTAATCATTTATAATTATTATACTGCATTTAAATTCAATTGGTTTTTTGCTCCCTATAGCTATGTGACTGCCTCAAAGGTGATCCTGCTTTCACGGAGTCTCCAAAAAATAAGCACAAGATACCTGAGATCAGGAGGGTTCAGAAAACCTATCATTGACATGCTTGAGACAATGAACAAAGACATGGCTACCAGGTTCCACAAGGTGGAATTTCACCATCTGCTCTCAGAAGCGTCTGCACTGGACCCAAGGTTCAAAAAAAGGGCATTTTCAGACGACCATGCAGCAAATGAAGCCTTCCAGAGACTCAAAACTGCCACTGGGAGAGTGAGATTGTCTTCCTCAGCACATCAAACAGAGCAGCAAAACGCAGCAGCAGCACCACTACCACCACCACAAGAAACACAAGAAAGTTTACTATGGGGTGATTTTGATGAACAAGTTGCAGGACTTGTGACAAGATCAAGTTCTTCAGCAGAGGCTCTTTTGGAGATACGTTCATATTCAGAGGAGCCCTTGCTAGCAAGGTCCTCCAACCCACTACTCTGGTGGCAAAACCGGTCACTGATTTACCCCAGACTGACCCAAGTTATGTTGGAAAGGCTTTGCCTTGTGGCAACATCTGTTCCATCTGAAAGAGTATTCAGTAAAATGGGACAAATAATCTCTGACAGAAGAAGCAGAATCAGCCCCTCTAAGGCCCGACAGCTGATGTTTTTGAATGCCAACTTGAAATGATCCTGCTGTAATCCCTGCTCATATGTTAGGGGTTTTTTTTTCCCATGCTGCTCTGTTGAGTATTTTTGTACTACTGTGTTTTTTTATTATTTATTATTGTGTGTGTATTTTTTGTGCACTTTATATACTGTTTACTCTTAATATTTGCACTACTGTTTACCTGCTTCTCTTACATTTGATTGTTTACTCAATTGAATTTTGCCTTGTTTAATTTTTTTTGCACTGTGTTTTAGACTTAGTTTTTATTGTATTTGTGTTCTTTATATATTTTTTACCTGAATGTTTACTTAATGTAACTTTACACTACTCTTTACATATTTTATTATATTTTATTTTATACTCCTTTTGTAAAAAAGAAAAGAGAAAAGTGGCCCTTATTTTGTATTATTGCACTACTGTGTTTTAGACTTTACACTTTGAACAAGTTACTTCTTTACTGTACATAGTTTTGTAAAAAATAAAATTTAAAAACAATTTAAAAAAATGTGAATATTGGTTAGATCTCATGTCAGCAAATATCATTCTAGTTCGGGCTGTGAAGAGCATGTAATTGGTGTGATCTACTGAACGAACACGCCCATCACTGAACGAGAGAGAGAGATCTCGTTCGTGAACGAATTGAACGAACTGCTACATCTCGTTCGTGAACGAATTGAACAAACTGCTGCTAAATCTCGTTCATGAACGAACTAGTGGTTTGTGGAAATGGATGACAGACAGTGTACCCGGTAGGTCGGTCATTTAGCATGTGAATCAGTCTCGTTCAGCAATAAGCAGAGAGCTGATGGCTGCAAAGTGCAGTTTTAGGCTACGCTTGTTTATAACTCCACGTTCGTTTACCATAATCCCAGATATATGAACGTGTAAATGTCTGACTAAACAATTAAATGTTAATCATGCAAGAAAACCTTGTGCTTTGGTCATCTGAACCACTTATTTAGACTTATTTTATTTAATGAGTAGATTATGCACACATTTTAATAAAGCCAAATACATTTTTTGTAAGTAAATACGTTCGTTGACTTAAGAAATACCGCATAAGACACTCTTTTTGCCACCTGCTGGGATATTTATGTAATATTAAAAAAATAGTCACTGAACGAATCAGTGAACGAATCATTTTGATGAACGAACTGAAAATGAACGAATCTCTTGAAAGAATCGAAATTTCCACCACTAGTCGTTGCCCGTTGATCACGCCTCTTGTGGTCTGATTGGTTGAAGGACTATCCAATTGCGTAGAGTCATTTAATTTATGCTCGTTTATCACGCCTCTTGTGCAGTAGAAAATACAGAGCAGACTCCCCAGACCAATGTTCAATCTTAAAGGTTCCATGGCATGGCATTTTTCTATTATTTTATAATGTTTCCTGAGGTGTACTTATATTATTAGTATGATTTTTACATCAAAAAATGTCATAATTTAGAAATAAAAGGCATTTTTTCTATACTGTTATTACCCCTCTGTCTGAATGCCCAGTTTCAAGGGGCGAGTCTGCTGTGAGACTTCAGTGAAAACGCCCACTGTTGTGATTGGCTGACATCTTTGCATTTGAAATGAGTGTTAGATTATGTTGCGGAGGGGGCGTGTTTTAGCGAGGCACTGCATGCACTACAGGAGAGAGAGAGAGACTGACTGGGCACTCGTGAACCAGAGACGGAGAGCTGGAGGAAGTTTTATTGTACTGAGTTGTTGAGAGCGCTGTGCTGTTAGCGCAAGCTTATTTTGTTTGTATCTGACAGTTCTGAATAAACAGTCCCAGTCACATCGACTCTGTCTTCTTCCACCTTATTCTATGAACTTTGTAACACATGTAATTAGTGATGCACACTTATCGGAATAACTGCACACAAAATCACAGAATGGTTCTCATTAAGAACATGAGATGCTGCACTGAATAGGCTGTCACTGTCTGTCACTGTTCTCCGGGAAAAATGGCATTTGGGGGGTAAAATATGTGTTTTTTGGCAGGGTTCCCTGCTAAAATTTGCATTCCTGGGTCTAAATATTACATAATTGGGGTCGCTTCAAAACCGCGGACTTGGCCACCCTGTTTCGGGCAGATAAATACCTGCGTGCAATCCGCGCAAGCAATGGAAAGCAGCCTTCGTTCGTGCGCTAGTAGTCAAGGGGCTTGTCGCTTCTGGCAATGGGTAGTTCAGCTGGATACGTCTCTATTTGTTCTCATACCGATGACATGCTTAATCTTTGATAGGCAGACGCGTCGCATGATAATGGCTCGACAGTGAGTGAAACCTAAGCGCTTGCATGCGGATGGGAGGGGCGGGTGACATTTCATTTTCGGTTTACGTTTTCGGCTGTTTTTTTTATTTCAGCCCGAAACTGATAATGCCATTTTCGGTCGAACATTTTCGGCAGCCGAAATTTTGGTGCACCCCCAGGGCTCTACGCTAACATTTTTCTTGAGGAGAACTTGTGCTCCTAATTTAAAAAAATTAGGAGCACAGTCAAAAATTTAGGAGCACTTTCTGATCAATAACACGCATTCCAATTATAACTTTCCCATTACAGGATGATCTTTGTCCCTTTAAATTAATGTCCAGGGGCATTTTTACCATTATAAGAGCAATGTTTTCAATGCATCTTTTGTCAATTTCTTCAATTAAAATAGAAAAGTTGTTTTTAAAATAATTGTTAATTTATCAATAAATTCAGACTGTTACCAATCTAATTAAATCAGCATCAAAAGATCAGACTTACAGGTTGTGGCCCGTGAACAGCTTCTGTTTGTAAATCCAGCTTTCAGGACAAGCCGTTGTGCATATCCTGTATTGAACTCGCGAAGTTTGTGGAAGTTTGTGTTGTCCTCCGTGAAATGTGCAGCGCGCGCGTCATGCATCCACGCACCGGCAGTGTTTTTTTCACGCAGCTGACGTTGTGCAAATCTGGCATTGAAATCGCGAAGACAGTGGATGTTTTCCTCTGTTAGATGTGCTGCAGGGAGCCCTGCGCGCGCCTGATTCCCCGCTGACTCAAACACAAGTGCATATAACATGTTTTATGTTAAACACTCTGCAACTCACCCCCGTCCCAAGGAAGGCTGAACAGAGCAAGTACCCCAGACCTGCAATCCGGATGAAAATAACAGCGTTTCCTCGGCATCGCGGCAACAACACTCCAGCCTACTATACCACAACAGCGCCGCGATACAAAATGGCCTCACCCCCCCTTATTTAATATTCTCGGAGGAGGGGTTTATGTAAATATTGAGCCTGTTGATGTCACCAACCCTGGAGGAATGTGTGTAGTCGCCTACTGGCCGTTTGCTGTAGTTCTTAGAAACTGATTTCTTTAAAAGCAAATATCTCCCTTTGCTTTAAACTTTGAACGTTGTAACTTTGCAGATGTTGTTTATGCTCAAGCAGCAACATTACACGTTAGCTAAAGTTAGAATAGTGAAATCGTGGTTTACCACCCCTTTAATTCATTTTTGGTGGCATTTTTGCCCCAAGCCCCTGTTCATTTCCGACCTTGTTTATGATCATCCAAATGTGGAAAATGAGAATACATATTACCACTACACTTCCACTAAATCTATGTTGTTTACCCAGCTACAATTATATCACTTTAAAAAAGGTGAAAACTAAAGTGTCCATTAAATAGTTGTAACTATGATTCTAAATTCAAAATTGCTTCATGTGGCTTTAGATGAAAGATAAATCACTTGTTCATATCAGTAAGCAAGAGTTGTGTGCTTTTTGTTATCATTCTTTGTCAGTTTTGAGTGGTTAATATATTTTCCATTAAATAAAGTATAAAAGGGTTTCAGCACTTTACCCCATTGAAAGGTTGCAGTTACAGTTACAGTACAAAGCATGAATGTACCCTTTTTTATTAATAATAAGAAAAATGTTTGAAAAAAATAAGAAACATATTTACAGCTATTTAATAACTTAGTACTCTGAACTAGTAAATAACGGACCGCGGTGCATCCACAAATATCATAACTATCTATAATAGGCCTACTGTAATTAAGACATATATTCAACAAATGTATTAAAAACAGAAAGACGCTATAGTTCTAGCCTTATGGCTACTCAAAGGCCATGGAAACAAGGCCAGTGGGTTCGTTACGCACGCCAATTCATTCCCGGCGTTCCTGGTTTGCTTCTTATTTATCAAATAAACAGGCAATTAGTTGATGAAACCGAAAATTCACGAAATTCACTTTAAAGTGAACGAAATTCGCATTTTTTTCCTTTTCAACTCACAAGTTTTTTTTTTTACCACTTCGTTATTTTGGCTTGGAATTTCGTTTGTCGGAAATATGAACTGAATTTAGAAATGCTTTTGAAATGAAAAACTTTGCGTTTAATTAACAAAAAAAAATTTTAATGTGGAGTGCATGCTAATTAATCTGTTCCCTGAATCCAGAGCCTTTGTTGTTATTGTGTTATATATTGTTTACACAAATAAAATAAGTATATCGTTAGCCTCATAGCATAATTGCCTAAGTCATATTTCAATGTTTTTGGTAAACAAGAAAAAAAACATTTTTAGGTATTTTTTCACAGTAAAGTTAGGCAGATATCTCAATTGGGCCAACAAATGACTTAGGCAATTATGCTATGAGGCTAACGATATGTGAAAATATTAGCCTATTATATATATATATATATTTTTTTTTAATTTCATATGTTGATTATGGAAAGTGAGCAGCATGAGTAAGACGCGCAATATGTCTGGAGACATGGAGTGGGGTCAAACATGCTTTTGTTTTATAGAAAGGCTTTCTTTAAAGTGAATTTCGTGAATTTTCGGTTTCATCAACTAATTGCCTGTTTATTTGATAAATAAGAAGCAAACCAGGAACGCTGGGAATGAATTGGCGTGTGTAACGAACCCACTGGCCTTGTTTCCGCGGCCTTTGAGTAGCCATAAGGCTGAAACTATAGCGCCTTTCTGTTTTTAATACATTTGTTGAATATATGTCTTAATTACAGTAGGCCTATTATAGATAGTTATGATATTTGTGGATGCACCGGGGTCCGTTATTTACTAGTTCAGAGTACTTCAGAAATGTGGAAAGTTATTAAATAGCTGTAAATATGATTCTTGATTCTTCTAAATATGATAATTTTTCTTATTATTAATAAAAAAGGGGTATGATCATTCATGCTTTGTACTGTTACTGTAACTGCAACCTTTCAATGGGGTAAAGTGCTGAAACCCTTTTATACTTTATTTAATGGAAAATATATTAACTACTCAAAACTGACAAAGAATGATAACAAAAAGCTTACACAACAACTCATGCTTACTGATATGAACAAGTGATTTATCTTTCATCCAAAGCCACATGAAGCAATTTAGAATTTAGAATCATAGTTACAACTATTTAATGGACACTTTTCACATATCGGAAGTGATATAATTGTAGCTGGGAAATTTATACCGATTAAATACCAAATTTATAAAGTTAATCACTTTTTGACGTGTCTGACTGTCCCTCTGACTCAAAATTAACCAACGCCCTGGAGTTATTCAGTTACTCCAACAATACACTTAACCTACTGTAAGAGAGAACTAATTATGATGAGCATGTCAGCGAGCAGAAGCTGATGATACTGAGCATGTGCAGCGTACATGAATGAGCGTAGCCTACACGGCCTGTCACAGTTCTCGTTCTCGAGTCAAGAATCGGTTGCAACCAGTTGCAGCGGTTTTCGAATCACCAGTACACTGAATCGAGAACGTACGCGGACCGGTCTGTCGCAGTTCTCGTTCTCGAGTCAAGAATCGGTTGCAGCGGTTTTCGGATCACCAGTACACTAACCGAGAACTGTTTATTTCGGACATGTCCGATTTGAGAACCGATGAGCTGATAGTAACTGAGCATGCGTGTGATTTTTCAAGAGAACGAAAAAAGCTAGTTTTGTTGAACATCAAGGCGTGTTATAAAACATAGTGGAAATATGTTTTCATCATTTTCAAGTTCACTGTCTTATCACTGTATGTGATTGACTATTTGTGATTTAAGTATTTATTTAAAAGATTAATGTTTATGTGTAATTATAGTTAATGAGGGCACATTCACAAATTGGGTTAGTAAACAATGTTTTAATAAAAACGTATTAAAGTTGTACACACATTTTAAAAAGAACAATTGCTGGAAAAGTGCACTTACACACTGTAATTGTCTTACACACTATATTTAACAGGTATTGCCTGTTGTTTGTAAATGAAAAAAGTTATTGCGCTGTATCAAAAAAAATTTAATAATAATAATAATAGCAAAAACCAAGTCTGCCTAACTTTGTTAGGACTCCATTGTATTTAATTTGTAAACAAGGTGATATAAAGATAAACATGACGTAGCCTAATCAAACTACAGCGAAGGCGAAGCAAGCAACTCCTTTTGAATCGCTCTGGCGGGTCTCGAATCTCAATTTCGTTCTTGAGTCAAGAATCAGTTGCAGCGGTTTTTAGGATCAGCAGTACACTGAACCGAGAACTGTTTATTTCGGACATGTCCGATTGAGAACCGATGAGCTGATGATACTGAGCATGCGTCGAGCGACTGACTGACTGCACAGCGCGTCTCTTTGAACCGAACGGACAACAGCTGATATGAGCACGTATCTGTGAAACGACTCCAAGGACTTGAATGAGGGGAAAATCTGGTGAACCGTATTTATTTAATTACAAAAAAATAGTAAGTGGATCATGGTTTCTGCACTGATGAAGACTGATTTATTGATTTTATAATTGTAAAGATCATTTGCATCACTGCATGTGTTTGGATGCTTTAGATGTAAAACTTAATTGTAATAAACTTATCAGATTATGATGATATTTTATCTGACTGATGTTATGATTACTGACTTTATATATTTTAATGTGTAAAGTGTTTGTTTATCCAGCCTGCAATAGACTTGACGTAATTACGTCATCGCGAAATGACGTCATTACATTTGAGCGCAAAAGAACTGGACTGTGTTCGAAATTGCCCCCTATACCCTTAAATAGGGCACTATTTGAGTGAACATTCATTTGTAGTGGTGTCCGAAACAATAGTGGACGTTTTTGAGTGCACTCATTCAATCCCACAATGCACCGCAACAACGAGTGTAAAGTAGATGTACGCGCTGGAAAATATGCTTGTTCGATGCCCGATCGGCGTATGACAGCAAAGTCCCGTGAGAGCATTTCGAGAGCAACGAGAAACGACTCCTTATGCTTTTGAATCGCTCTCACTCTCAATCAGACTGTGTAGAGTACTCTCAACGCACTGTGAGAGTCGCGCCCTGAATGAATTACCTTACCGCTGTCCGATTCGCCCTATGTACCCTCATTCTCCATTACTCCACTACTCCAAAAACGAGCCAACAAGCTTAAAGTTAACCCTATAGCTCTTTACTTGTGTGGCACTGAACTTGGAAAGGGTAATGAATAATAAAGTAACTAATAAGCATTTAATAAAAAAAATAAAGACTTAATATTTGTATGTAAAAATGTTATAGTATAATATATATATATATATATATATATATATATATATATATATATATATATATATATATATATATATATATATATATAGTATATATTTCATACTATATAGTAGGCTACTATTAATTTATACTATATATTGTATGGGCGTCAGAAGCAAAAAAATGTGGGTGGGTCCTTTAACAGAAACATTTTACTGGAGTAGATGCAATTTACAATAAATATATTTAAATATATCGGCTTGTTTAAACGTCTGGTTGAGGCAGACAAAACTACGGACAACTCAATCTTCATTAGCAGCAATAGTATAGGGATAATGCTGCGTTCCAGGCAAGTTTTTGAGCCCGTAAATTACAACTTCAAACCACGACTCACGACTTTGTAGTGTTCCAGGCAAAGTCACGCTAAACTGCCTGAGCGCAAGGAATTGTGTGGTACTTAGATGTAAACAAAGCATGGCAGACCGTACGGGGTGTATACTCATTTACAATCATTTATATCGCCAAAGGTGCTTACTCCTTGCTTATTTGAGGGAAACGGAGGAGAAAAACGGCGCAGAAGGCAAGAAAAGCTGTTATACCTTTTATTTTACGTTATTTGTATATTTGTTTCATAAACACTGCATCCGTAGGGGGCTGCCATTGTTGCTTCGCGGGCTATGTGACGTCAAAACTCGTAACTGGGAGTACATCGATCTAGTACGAGTTCACGGGTGGGAAGTCACGGGTTTGGCTGCCGTTCCAGTGCACTTTCACGGGTAGAAGGTTGGAAAAACACGGGTTACGGGTTGCCTGGAACGCGGCATTAGACACATGGCGTCAAGATTTGACGCAAATTGATCAGAGGTTCGAATCTGCCTTTTGCCAAACTCGCTCTGTTCCTTTTTCCCATCACATATCAGATCGGAAAGGCATTTATTTTTAATGAAAATGAAGAAAATATTAGAAAAGTGAAAAAGCTTCTAACGCATTTAATCATTGTTTATCAGGGTATGTAAACAGACGTGCTCAATTAGAGACGATAAAAGTGAGTGGGTCCAATATCATTGGTCTTAAAAAGTGTGTGGGTCGATGCCATTTCCTGGCGAAACCAGGGCGAAACACAGGAATTCATTCACTGCACGCGACTCTCACAGTGCATTGTATTTTCTAGCTGTCGAGCATACATCGGTTGTAAACTCGTTATTGTGGTGCATTGTGGGATTGAATGAGTACACTTAATAACGTCCACTATGGTTTCGGACACCACTAAATGGCTGTTCCCTCAAATAGTGCCCACAGCTGAATCAATCATCCATCCATCTTCCGAACCGCACGGGTCCAGCGCAATATCATGCATTCAGGTATAAATTATCCTTTTTAAAATTATTATTATATTGTTTGATTAAGGTTACATGCTAGTTTCCGTGGCAGAGTTCAAGATAAATCTTTTCATTATTACTGGAGCTGCCAAACAGCAAGCACAAACGGCAAAAAGGCATTTATTTTTAATGAAAATGAAGAAAATATTAGAAAAGTGAAAAAGCTTCTAACGCATTTAATCATTGTTTATCAGGGTATGTAAACAGACGTGCTCAATTAGAGACGATAAAAGTGAGTGGGTCCAATATCATTGGTCTTAAAAAGTGTGTGGGTCGATGCCATTTCCTGGCGAAACCAGGGCGAAACACAGGAATTCATTCACTGCACGCGACTCTCACAGTGCATTGTATTTTCTAGCTGTCGAGCATACATCGGTTGTAAACTCGTTATTGTGGTGCATTGTGGGATTGAATGAGTACACTTAATAACGTCCACTATGGTTTCGGACACCACTAAATGGCTGTTCCCTCAAATAGTGCCCACAGCTGAATCAATCATCCATCCATCTTCCGAACCGCACGGGTCCAGCGCAATATCATGCATTCAGGTATAAATTATCCTTTTTAAAATTATTATTATATTGTTTGATTAAGGTTACATGCTAGTTTCCGTGGCAGAGTTCAAGATAAATCTTTTCATTATTACTGGAGCTGCCAAACAGCAAGCACAAACTGCAAAAACGGCAGCCTTCCCAGCGCGCACTTAGTGTCCGACATCACTCACTCGTTTTCAAAGTGGACTATATCAGTGGACTAATGAAGGGAATAGTGAATGAGGGTATAGGGGGCGATTTCGAACACAGCCCTGGTGATCCGTTTTTTTTGATCCGGTTCATTGAAACAAACTGTCCGAAAGAACCGGTTCGCGGAAAAGAACCAAACTTCCCATCACTACCATTCACAACTGACTTCCGGAAAAACGGGATTGACCAATGACATTTCAGGTTACAATTAAATAAGTAAAGTCCCGCACCACGACTGACAAAAATAAAAAAAGTTTTTGCGCGAGCAAAATAGAAGCTCGAGCGCGAGTGTGGGGAATGATGACGCGCGTGCTTATTTCAATTTTGGTGTGAAAGGGTATTTACATTTGCCCAAAAATAGAACAATTATGTTATTTAAAAAAACAAGCCCAGTCCAGGTGAGAAAAAGTAACGCAACAGTAACATAACATTACTTTTCTTAAAAAGTAACTAAGTGATGCAATTACTTACTTTTTAAAGCACTAACACAATATTGTAATGCATTACTTTTGAAAGTAACTTTCCCCAACACTGAAAATAAGAACTATGGCTCACAACTACTAGTATCTTTTAAAGAGGTACTAGTATAAAGAATAGGCACTAGTACCTAAAGAATAAGCACTAACTAATGAATAAGTACTAGTACTTAATGGAATAGATACTAGTATCTAAAAAATAAGTACTAGCTTGAACATAGATGCTAGTTCGTTTTAAGGATTAAATGTTAAAACGGCTTGCCATATACTGTATGGATAGTGAAGACTGGTTTGCACTCACCCTGCAAGAGACTCGTTCGAAAAGACGCACTGTCTTTCAAAAGTTTTTGAATCTTTTGAGATGCTTCTTCATTACTTAAACTATCTTGGTTAAGGATTTCTTTAAGAGCCCTTAAGTCAACAATCCTGACAGGTTCCTCACATGTTCTACTTAACATTGAAGTATTTATCCCAAACACATATGCTCTTGAACGTATTGCTGAAGTCCACTGCTCAAGAATGTTTTTCTTCAGTTCTGTTCCTAAGGGTCCATATGTACATGATCTGGTTTGAAAAGCTTCAAAGGAAATGTAATAACGCTCAGCGCAAAGTTTCATCAAGAGGCTTGTTTCTTCAGAACTGTCATCACGAGTAATGCACTTCGATACATTACGATGATACCGAGGGATCTTTTCGCTTAAAAGCTGGAGACGCCTTCTGATGCAGTGAATGAACATTTTCCCAAAGGGTTCAACCGTTAGTAGTTGGCGGAAATAAATTAAAAGAGAGTAGTAACATATATTGTCCAGATTAAGCGTGAAAGTTTCTGCAGCTGTCCGACATAAAAAGTGGCTAACAAGAGCACCGCTGGTGGTTAGAAAGAACGGTCATATAATATAGCTTGCAAGTCATGTTGCAGTATTGTTTTCACGCATATAAGTGCAATAATTTCCATGCAGCATTCAATGAGCATGTGAAAACCTTTCTTCTTGTATTGTTTATTGGCGGTTGGCAAACCTGCTTTTGGTGCATTGCCGCCACCTACTGAACTGGAGTGTGAAGCGAGCATCAGTGCTTATGAAAAAAAAAATCATAATGATAGTAAATAAAAATACAATTATAGGCTACTCGTGTATAATTTCCTGTTTCTTTTAGATACTTTATCAAAGCTATTTTAAAATGTTTAAAAACTGCTTCTAAAGTCAGTAGAGGGTAAATGAGATGCTTATCAGTTTGCATACAAGCAAAATCATACTAACATTGTTACATCTGATCCTGAAACATCTGGAAAAGCCTAAATCTACAGATATAGCCTAAATCCAGATCAGGTAGATCAGGGCCTCTTTTTGGACTTTACCTCTGCATTCAATACGATACAACCAGAGCTTCTATTGACAAAAATGATTCATATGAAAGTCAATCCTTATTTTTTTTATTTTTTTTTTATTTATTTTTTTATTGAGCAGATATAAGAGCAAATAGTCACAATTAAAAAAAGAATTTAACAACAATAACAAAAAAATATAAACATTAGACAGGTTGTAAAAAGTAACAAAACAAAACAAAACAAAAAACACAAAACAGATATTGAGCCAGGGGTGACATACAATTTAAAATAAATTAGGATCAAGAGAGCTAGACAGAGAAAAGAAAAAACCGGGGGGGGGGGGGGGGGGGGGGGTGCCTTTTTTTTTCATTTATAAGAAGGCATAAATATTATATTTTGTACATAGCATAGAGGACTTCAAAGCTTTGACATTGCTGGAAGAAGAGATGGTATCTAAATAACATTTAAGATCTTTACAAAAAATAGTAAAAAAAGGTTTAACAGACAAAAATTTGCACTTGTGTATAAAAAACTTGGCTAGAAAAATAAATAGATTAATCAAAAATAATAGTCTTTAAGATTAATGTCAGAGTTATAAAATCCAAATAGGACATCCTTAAACTCCAAAGAAAAATTGTCTAAGAGAGAAACCCGTACAAACAAACAAAATTTCTTCCAAAAAATAGCTATACAATCCCAAAAGAGGTGAGGGACAGACTCATCTTCCACTCCACACAAGGAGCAAAGGGGATCCATCTCAGGAAACATTTTTTTGATATAAAGATTGACAGGATAAAATCGATGTAACAACTTAAAGGATACCTCTTTAACCTTATTAGTGATTAAATATTTATTGGGTAAAGACCACACTTTCTTCCAAAGAATATCATTGAAGCAATTACTCCAATAAGATATTATGGAAGGGACGGTATATTATATATTTATATTTATATTTATATTTATGCATTTGGCAGACGCTTTTATCCAAAGCGACTTACAGTGCACTTATTACAGGGACAATCCCCCTGGAGCAACGTGTAGTAAAGTGCCTTGCTCAAGGACACACTGGTGGTGACCGCTGGGATAGAACCAGCAACCTTCTGCATATCAGTTAAGTGGTTTAACCCACTGGACCACCACCTCTCCTAATAGAGGACGGTAATAATATCGCTCTGAAAAAGTTGTCTAATTTTTTTATTCCTGAGAGAGGGACTAGACAAAAAGCAAATCTTCCCTATCACTGTCTCACAGGGATGTGCCCACAATGTAAAATAAGGTAAAGAATCAACACAATTTTTTAACAGAGCTCCACTGGGGATGGCATCCATCACTATGGCAAAATCTCGAGGGGTAACAGGAATACAATATTTAGTTAGGAATTCAGAATAAGAAAATAAATGACCATTAGAGTTTACAAGTTGAGAAACCAAAACAATATTATTATTAAACCAATCAGAAAAAAAAAGTGTTTTATTTTTATATCGGATGTCATGGTTATTCCAAATAAAATACCTGTGGGGACTAAAATTATGTTTGTAAATTAAGTGCCAAGCCAAAAGAACCTGCTTATGGAAATTTGAGAGTTTGATGGGCAATTTAGAGATATTATAATTACATACTAAGAGAAATGGGAGACCGCCAACTTTGGAGAAAATATACTTGGGAATTATGTTCCATATGGATTCAGAATCATTCAAAAATTGCCTCAGCCAATTGATCTTAAAAGTATTGTTTAAAGAAGAAAAGTCAAGAAAATTAAGGCCACCATGTTCAAAGCAATTTATGACAACAGATTTTTTGATGTAATGTCTCTTGTGTTTCCATAAAAAGTCAAAGAGCATCCTATCCACTTCTACACATATCGACTTGTTCACATGTAAAGAAAGAGCAGGATAGGTTAATCTAGAGATACCTTCCGCCTTGGCAAGAAGAGCCCTACATCGTAACGACAGGTCTTTCTGGAGCCAGGAATTTAGTTTTTTCTTTGCTTTAATGATTACTGGATCAAAGTTTAATTTAGCTCTCGCATTAATATCTTTACAAATGATGACACCCAAATAGTTAACTTGGGACTTAACGGGAATATTATGCAGAAAAGGAGCAGAGCAAGACTTTAAAGGTAAGAGTTCACATTTATTTAAATTCAAGGATAGGCCAGAAGCTTTAGAGAACCTTCCAATAAGATCAAGAGCGACAGAGATTTGCAAGTCGTTTTTTAAAAAGAGAGTGGTATCGTCAGCTAATTGGGTTATAAGAATATGTTTATCCGTTATATTAATTCCTTGTAATTGACTATTCAGCAAGAAAGAAGTAAGGAGTTGAGAAGCAATCAAGAACAAATAAGGCGATACCGGGCAACCCTGGCGAACTCCTCTAAAAACATTAAACCTTGGAGAAGTACCAGATTTAAGATTAATTGAGCAGTTGCCATTTTTGTATAAAGTTCGGACAGTTTTGCAGAAGAAATCGCCAAAACCAAATCTATAAAGGGATTGAAAAATAAATTCATGTTCAAGGGAATCAAAAGCTTTATAAAAATCTAAAAAAAGAATAAAACTTTCATCACTAATCAGTTCGTCATAATCTAACAAATCTAAAACAAGGCGTATATTGTTAGCAATATGCCTCTTAGGGATGAAGCCTGACTGAGTTTCATCTATTATTGTGTAAGTCTTTTGGCCACTAACAAAGCTAATATCTTATAATCACAGTTCAACAAACAGATTGGACGCCAGTTGTCAATCATAAGAATATCTTTCTTTGGTTTGGGTATTAAAGTAATCAATCCCTGTGATAAAGTAGGTGGAAGTGTTTCAAGAGCAATACTCTCTAAATAAGTTTTAAATAAGAAAGGCGCTAACTCTAGAGCAAAATCTTTGTAGAACTCAGCTGTCAGCCCGTCTGTGCCCGGGGACTTATTGTTTTTGAGAGATTCGATAGCCTCAATTATTTCGTCAATAGATATATCACTATCGCAGGTGATCTTATCTTCATCAGATAAAGTTTTAACATCTCTCAAAGACTGGAAAAAAGACAAAGCAGAGTCCTTGCAATATTTAGACATGTAAAGATTAGAAAAGAAGTTTGCACAAAGTGTGCTGATTTCCTTAGGCTCAGAAATAAGATTACCATTGATTTTTAGAGAGTTAATAGTTACATTTCTAGAATTGTTTTTTTCCATCCTGAAGAAATATGCAGTACTCTGTTCTCCTTGCTCTAGCCATCTTCTTCTGGAGCGAATAAAGGAGCCCTCTGCCTTATATTTATACATAGAGTCTAACTGATTTTGTAGATCGGTAAATTCTACTAACTCAGCTTCTGACAACCCATCCTGCATTTTCCCAGAGAGTGTCATTATTTTGGAAATGACAGTCTCCTCTTTGCGTCTTTTAAATTTAGTTAAACAACTGCCGAAATTCCTAGCACATTTACTAATTTTGTGTTTAAGAAGCTCCCAATTTAGGCCGTATTTATTTTCCTTTTGTGCTTTTCTCCAGTAATATTCAATTAGAAGTAAAATGTTTTTTTCTCAATAGGTCATGCTTCAGTAAAGAAGAGTTAAGCTTCCAATATGAGGCTCTAGGTCTTAAAGAAGAAAGAAATAAAGATAGAGGGGATTGGATAAGAATTTTTGTTTTGCTTTATGATCAGTCATAGGGGAAGGTAGAATCCTGACATCAACTTTAAAATCTTTGACAGATTGTGAAACAAGCCAATAGTCTATACGAGACTGTCTAGAACAACTTTTGTTACTCCAAGTATAGCATTTAATATTCGGAAATTTCTCCCTCCATATATCAATAATATCAAATGTATCCATTAATATGTTTAATTTCGAATTAGTAGAAGCAGATTGTTTAGGTGGCAGTCTATCTAGATTATTATTGGGCACAATATTAAAGTCCTCACCAATAAAAATTAAGGCATTTGGGTATGCATTAAGCCACAGCAGAATTTTTTCTTCTATTGCTTCAAGCAGCAAGTCATTCTCATGCGAACCATTATAACCATAGATATTAATTAATATTACCACAGTATTGTTTATATCGATGACCAAAAGCAGGAAGTGTCCACTCGGATCGCTAAAATTATGCAAAACGTCTCCAGCAAAAAGATTTTTCAAAGTCAGAACTCCAGCTGAACGCTCCGAACCGTGAGACATCCAGACATCATTGTTCCACTGATTTCTCCAAAAAGCAGCATCACTGGCAACGGAGTGAGACTCTTGAAAAAAACAAAAATCAGTCTTGAACGATTTGGCATACAGGAACAAAGCCTTCCGTTTAGTAATGTCTCTTAGACCCCTGGCATTTAGTGAAATAACAGAAATAGACATACAGAATGAACTCTTAACGATGAACAGCAAATAACACTAGAGTTTACTGAGGTAGAAATCACAGCAGCAGCTGACGACAAGGCCAAGTCAAATGAGTTTACAGCCATCAGTAGCCTAGTATCCTGCTCCATAACAAAAAGGTAGAGCTAAAAAAAACTCTTAGAATGAAGTAAGCAGTTTGAACAAGCTTACGTAGGGTTAATTTCGGAGCCATCGATAAAAGCACGGTGGCCCACAAAATGCGCTCTCTTCCCCTCCTTGCGGGCCTTTTCAACAGCAGGCCACAGCTGCATCCTTCTATCCCGGTCAAAAGCATTGAGATCCTCCGTAAACCGAAGACCGTTCGCACGTAGGAACTCTGACGACTTCGCCGCTCTCCACACACCATCTCTCGTAACACGTGAGGAAAACTGGATAATGATCGCGCACGGCCTTGGAGTATTCAGAAGTTTCTTCTGAATACCGGTGGACGGTGTCTATCTTGTCAGTTAGAGTTTTGCCCTCCTCTGGAAAAATGGCCATACAGATGCGGATAGATTCGGCTCTAATATTTTCATTTTATTTTTCAGGAACTCCATGCAAACGCAGGTTCCATCGGCGAGAATATCTTTCCAAGTCTGCTATTCTATTTTCGCAATGCACCATCTTCTTTTCCTCAGTATTAAAGAGCACCTATCATGGAATTTTGAAATGTACCTTTCATGTAGTGTGTAACATAGATCTAAGTGAACAAAAACATCCTGTATAGTTTGAAATATGACAGTGCACCGTATATATAGTTATTTTCTTTCAAAAGTAAGAGTCGACTCTGAGTCATTTTTAAGAATCGTTAGAAGACCGAAGCTTTTTCTCTGACTAGATGACGTCAACTTGTCAAGTTATTTGAATACGATACGCCCACTTATTGCGCTCCAAGACACCAGTGAAAACTAGAAAACATCATGGCGACGAGACCCTGTGTTCTGAAGTGCCACTCAAAAGCAAACTTTTTTCATCTGCCCAAGGATGAGCATTTGAAGACTAAGTGGCTTGAAGACAAACCATACATCGTCGCGATTGAGTGTTTATTAGTCGTCAAATGTATGTTTCGCGATCTCAGGAAGCTTTTATTATGGACTTCTATTATGGCACATGGTTCTTCTTCGTCTGTCTGTACATAGACTACATGTGCACAGAGCGCCCTCCGGCTGCCAGTATGAATTGAAAACAACACATAAGAGACTCAATCGCTCATGATTAGGCTATATCTGCGCATTTTGAGGAAGTATTGAATAAAAAATACTCCTCTGTTTAGAAATTTGACACAGACATATGAGAATCTATCAATATATCTCCTCATCTGCACACTTTTGAACTAAAAGCCCTGAGGGATGTTGATTTGTCGCGAGTCTTCGTGAGGAGAATAGAGGAGGTTTTTTTATGAATGAGATCAGCTGAGGCTCATATTACAATCAAACGTACAGACACGGTTTTCATATTCATAACTCCTGACACATATTAACAAATTACTGTCACTATAAGACTTTGATGGGCGTTCCGTTTCGAAAATATCTGCACAGACTATACCAATCACAACTGACTGGGTCATCGGACCAATCACCGCAGATTAGCGTCACGTAAAGGCGGGGTTTTGAAAAGTGAATCACTAAAGGAATCATTTGAGAATCGCTGTCAAAACAGGTAAAAATAAATGCATATTATAAGAAAACTAAAGTCTTTTTTGTCATTGCATGCATGCAAAACTGTTGTTGGGGACTTCTAAAACAATATTTGGAAAATTTTAAATGCCATGATAGGTGCTCTTTAAGTCTGGCTTCGACGTGGCCGACCTTCCCCTTTATATCATTCAACTCGGCGCATACAAAGTCCACAGTTTTTTTAAGCCCTTCAATTTTAAGAGCGTTGTCCCCCACCATTTTTTCCAGGGCATCCGAGCGATTATTGATAAGTTGAGAGAGAGTAGAAATCACGCTGTCGTCTTCTGCTTTGCCCTTCTTTAAGGGGGGCTTACCTGGGCTCTCAGGAAGGGGTGTAGATAAGAGGATCTCACTGGGAGACGCATAACTATGGCAGCTCACATTGTCAGATACACGTGTTGCACGCAACATCTCTTTTTCATTTCTTTTGTCTGAAGCAGATTTCATCTTTAAAGTATCGAGGGGCACTGTGATGTAATTATAGAAGTTAAAACACGTCACAGGATCATAATTAATGTTGTTTGGCTGTTAAAGTAGATTTGTCAGCGGAGCACGAAAAATGCAAACTCAGCAGGACGCCATCTTGGCTCGCCCCAAAGTCAATCCTTACCTGCTTAATTGGCACTACTCATTTGATCATCACTTGATAGAACACATAGGTAAGAGTCAATCAGAAATATTAAAATCCCATTGTCACTTACTCAGGAGCACCTCAGTGTTGTGTGAGCTCACCTTTCCTTTTTACCCTTTATACAGCGGATTGTAAAACTAACAGTGTAAACACACACACACACACACACACACACACACACACACACACACACACACACACACACACACACACACACACATACATCTATATATATATATATATATATATATTCTTCGGATGATACTGTGCCTTTGTCTTTATTGGGGATTGGAGATGATAGATTACTGGAGTGGTGTGAGAGGATTGCACTTTTCATAAATGAAAAGACAAAGGAAATTATCTTTGGTCTTCCAGAGTACATGCATCCAACACAAGTGACTAATATACAGATTGAACAAATGTCATCTTATCAATACTTGGGTGTCTATGTAGATGCTGCTTTATCATGGAGTTGTAAGGCCGCTGAATTCGTTCCAATGTAGTTTACGATCGAGGACACATCCAGGGATTTGAACTGTACTTGGCTAGATGTGAACTTTGAATTGGAACAGTACTTGGGCTTCGACTGATGACGTTTCACAATTGACGATTGATGGCGATTCCTCCAGTCCTCTGGAGTTCGTTCTACAGAGTCGAACTTGGCAAGTCTGAACTACCAAGGACGCAAGTCAGAAGTTTGCGTACTTGGTTTTGAGAAACGGCCCATATTCTTTCTTGTTTTACAGCGGTTGGCATCCAGCTTATTTGTGCATTACCGCCACCTTCTGCTCCGGAATGTGGATCAGATAATAGATTTACAATCTACTTTTCCTTACCATCGTTCCCCATTAATACATTCACATTACCCATTCACTCTTACCCTTACCCACATACCAAGAGAAAAAACAACAACTATTTAATTCTCCAAAATACCTATCTCTGTTATTCTATACTCTACTTATATCCCTTTACAATATCTCTCTCACATTCTACTAATTATTCATCAAATCCTATTGAAAACCCCTGATTCTCTTAAAAAAGTCATCAGTATTCTGATCTGTGTCCTATCTTTTGATCTCAATAATCTATTTAACGTCAACTCCTGCACCCCTTTCTCCCTCAATTTTTCCCTCATAACCTCTCTCTGTGTTTCATATATTCTACAAATCATGATTACATGCTCTACTGACTCCTCTTCCCAACCTTAACCTTGTCATCACTACATCCTCTCTACGATTCCCTCTTTCCACCCTATCTTCTTTAACATTTCTTTGAATTTTATACAACTGTCTCCCTTTCAAGTTCAAGTTCAATTTTATTTGTATAGCACATTTCCAACAGCCCCCAGGCTGACCAAAGTGCTTTACAGAAGAGCAAGAATATCACACATACAGAAAAATAAAAATAAATAAACCACATAAAAATATAAAAACCACCTATAAAAAAGTTTAACATATCACCATAATCAGTACACTAAGGAAAATAAAAAAGTTTTTAGCAGGGACTTGAAAATAGACAAGGAAGGGGCCAGCCTAATCTCTAAAGGCAGGGTATTCCAAAGTCGTGGCCCTGCCACCGCAAATGCACGCTCACCTCTACGTAGTGTTAATTTTGTCACCTATTTTTAATTTAGTCTTAGTCTTAGTCTTGTGCCAAATGTCCTTGTTAGTTTTAGTCATATTTAGTCATTCACATATCTTTTTTTGTTAGTCAAGTTTTAGTCGACTAAAAGTCTCGTAATTTTAGTCTAGTTTTAGTCAAAAGACAACTCAAGGTATCTTAGTCAAGTTTTAGTCGACCAAAAGTCTAGCTTTAGTCAAAGGAAAACTCAATATATTTTGTGGCAAAATAAGTTACATAAAGTACATATAACCTGCATAATGTTTGTGCCACAACACCATAGCTAACTGGTGGATTTATAGCGTAGATCAGCATTAGCTTATGAGACGATGGGCACAAATATCGAGTTCGATCTTGATTCAGTATGAATTCATATGTATATAGCCTACTGTACATAGTATAAGGGAAAATATGTTTTTTACACTTTTTTGGGGTTATATTATATTTGCTTGCATTCTTTACTATTCACTATTAACATTTCAAAATTTCTCAAATAAGTAAGCAGTTATGATCTGTGTATGTATTAAAGAGCCATACAGGCACCCAGTGGGTAATGGCATTACAAGTGAATTTTTTTATTTTTCCAGCCACAAAATGACTCTAATTTGCCTCTTTGCAGTGGAATTCTCTATTTTAACCTTAATTAATACACTAATTGTAATATAAATAATAAAAATATTAGAAGAAAAATATTTTAAGTGATCATTAATGGACCATAAGTATTGCACAAATAGTATTTAGTACCAAAAGATCTCCTCAAAATATTCAATAAATATTATTGAATTAAAATACAGGCTATTTATTTTTGAAATAGTTAAGGTGTATGGTCACATTTGACCATCAATGAGTACAAGTGTGACTTAATTAGTAAGGAATACCTGAGGGCTAAATACAAGAAAAACATTAATAATGTTAACAATGTTGATCTCTACCACTCTCCATAATAAAATGATACTGTAAATGTGGCTGACGCACACTATGCTGTACTGTTTACCAAAAATTGCTGCAAACACCTGTAAAGTGAAGCTGTTGTGTAACTTAAGGCCTGTTCACACCGGGACGATTTTCGCACGCGTTTATCGCCGACGTTTAACGCCTCGGGACTAAACAATGGGCGCCAATGTGAGTGTTCACACCGACGCGCAAAACGCCAGGCGTAAAAGCGTCATTTTTAAAAAAACGCCTCGGGTTCGTTTTTTTATTTTGACACGGCGCGTAAAAAACTGGCCGACCAATGAGATCGGCGCTTTTGTTCACGTGCCTGGAGCTGCTGAAGTGACAGTAAAACACGACTTGGTGGCGCTCAAGCACAAAACGCTCTTGCCGAGCACACATTGATACGACGAAGAAGTAGTAAGTAGACAAAGAAGAAGATGAACTGCTAATGCTGCTTGCCAGTTAGCAAAAAGTGTGTGAATGGTTTTGTCCATATACATAATATGTCTATGGTTTTGGCAAGCACGTAAATACTGTCTCTCTTCTCCTTCTGTGTGACAAGCGAGTGTCAGAGGCTTAAAGTGCCGCAGCACCATCTTGTGTACCGGGAGCGCATCGACTGAATGTGCACGTTCACTCGGCGCAGCGCCAGTGAAAATCGCTTGGGTGTGAACACTCAAGACGCGCCGAAAAACGGCACGAAAAACGCTGGCGATAAGCGCGCGCGATATTCGTCCCGGTGTGTACAGGCCTTTACGCGGCTTAAGCCATTCAAATATACTGACACAGCGCTAGAGGTATTGAGCGCTCCGGGAACCGTGACCACACGCGCGCGGCCGCGAGACGACAGGCGGAGTCTGAGAGAGACCTGTACTCCAGCAACAGCGGGAACTCTTTCTGAATATTTTGAACAGCTGAATATTCATCTCATGATGTAAAAGTAGAGACAATTGTAGACGAAAATGAAGAGAGATTTTATCTTAGTTTTTATTTTATGCAAAACATTTTAGTCTCGTCCTTTTTCGTCAACAATAATGCATGTTAATTTAGTCTTAGTCAGTGTTTTTGGACATTGGTGCAGTCTCGTCATCGTCTTGTCTTCGTCATGGAAAAAAAGGTCGTTAACGAACATATTTAGTCTCGTCTCGTCTGACGAAATTAACACTACCTCTACGCTTTAGTCTAGCGCGAGGAACGACCAACAAAGCCTGATCCCAAGAACGGAGGCTTCTGGGTGGAGTATAGGAGTGAAGGAGTTCAGATAAATAGACAGGAGCTTTGTTATGTAGGGATTTATACACGAAGAGTAGAATTTTGAAGTCTATTCTCTGACAAATCGACAACCAGTGAAGGGATCTAAGAATCGGAGTGATGTGATCATGTTTACGACACTTTGAAAGCAGTCTGGCAGCAGCATTTTGGACAAGCTGAAGTCGCGCAATTTGAGATTTAGATATACCGCAATATAGGGAATTGCAATAATCTAAACGCGACGTAACAAACGCATGAACAGCCATTTCGAGTGTTTTTGGGGAGAGAAAGTTTTTAATTTTTGACAGTAGACGAAGCTGATAAAAACTGGATCCAACAACAGAGGAGATATGTCTGTCAAATTTTAAAAGCTGGTCAAAAATAATACCCAAGTTCGTCACCCGTGTCGATCTAAAAGCGGATAAACTTTCTAGCTCAGGACTTATACACTGAGAGTTTTCATTTGGACTGAATACAATCACCTCTGTCTTGTCCTCGTTTAAGAAGAGGAAGTTCTGGGCTAGCCATAATTTAACCTCCTCTAAACATTGGAGAAGAGAGGTGATCGCTATAGATCGAATAGAGCCCAAAGGCAGCATGTACAAAGAGAATAGAGAGGGAGTTAAAATAGAGCCTTGAGGAAGGCCACAGGTCAGAGGAGCGGCGGAAGATGAAAAGTTACCCAATTTCACTAAAAATGTTCTGTCAGATAGGTATGAATGAAACCATTTCAGAGCGTTTGCTTTTAGACCTACCCAAGACTCTAGTCTAGATAATAGTAAGGAGTGGTCAATGGTATCAAAAGCAGCTGATAAATCTAAGAGAATAAGAACCACAGAGTCCCCTGAGTCAGTGGAGATGTAGATGTCATTTACAACTCTCAGAAGGGCGGACTCAGTGCTGTGAGCGGACTTAAAGCCAGACTGAAAAACCTCATAAATAGAATTGCTAGTCATAAAGTTTTGAAGTTGATTCAGCACAATTTTCTCTAAAACTTTTGAAATAAAAGGCAAAACAGAAATGGGGCGAAATTTTTTTAGGACAGTGGGGTCCAGAGAAGGCTTCTTGAGCAGAGGAGTGACTTTAGCGACTTTAAGGTCAGCAGGAACAGAGCCCGTTTGGAGACACTTATTAACAAGAGATAACAGACCAGGCCCAATCGAATCAATAATTAGTTTTAAAAATTTGGAGTGAATAATTTCACTAGGACAGAATGAGGGTTTAAGATTGTCAATCACCTCCTTCAATTCCTGGAGATTGACGGGTTCAAAAGCGTCCAAAAATGCAGAGACGGGTGACATGATAGGAGAATTGGCTAACGTTAAGGTGGGACAGACATCAAGTCTTAAGTTTGTAATCTTGTCACTAAAGTATCTCAAGAAGTTTTCACAGAGAGCATCAGAAACCACAGGCAGGGTGTTCACAGAAGGTTTGGTAACAGATTGAATAATTGAAAACAAAACCTTCGGTTTAGAGTGATTAGCTTCAATTAGGTTGGAGAAGTATGCAGCTTTTGCAGACTTGGCTGCAGTCTGGTAGGATGTAAGAGAGTCTCTGAACATCTGAAGAGAGATATGCAGCCTGTCTTGTTTCCATTTACGTTCTGCCTTCCTGCAGTTTTGTCTTAAGAGACGGGTAGCAGAGTTTTGCCACAGTATAGATTTAGTTTTCTGTTTATAAGGCTTAAGGGGGGCAGTTACATTTGCTACCATAAGCCAGGCAGAGTTCAGGAGGCTCAGATGTTGATCAGCATCCAAGTCAGATAATGGTTGATCCAAGTTCAATTGTGAGCAACATTCATCAAAACACAAGTTGAAATTTGTGCTAAACTGAGGAGAGTAGAAGCAAGAAAGACTTACAGTTGTACTAGGAGAATGAGAGAGCTCTGGAAGGGATAGTGTGAATAATATAGACTTATGATCAGATATCATAAAATCTGAGAGCACAACATCAGTCACATCAAACCCATACGAGAGTACAAGGTCCAACGTATGACCCAAAATGTGTGTAGAGTCACTGATCCACTGGGAGAGATTAAAAGCATTGATAATATTAAGAAACTCATGTGATAGGGGGTTAGACGGACAGCAGACATGAATATTAAAGTCGCCCACCAATAGGAAGCGGTCGTAATTTGTCGCAATATTGCCAATCAGTTCAGTGAAATGCTGTAAGAAGTCCTTAGAGGAGTGCGGGGGACGATAAATCACCACTAGACATACAGGACCGTTCCAGTCCAAGTGAAGAAACTGAGCTTCGAAGCTGGAAAAGGCCGTTCCAGGGACCAATCGACAGCGTGCAGAGAGAGAGTTCTTCAAGATAGTTACTATGCCACCCCCGCGTCCACTCGGACGAGGAGAGTTAAAAAATGTACAGTCAGCGGGGATCAGTTCAGAAAACGGAGTTAGATCACAAACCTTTAACCAGGATTCCGTGATAAACATAAAGTCCAATTTGTGAGCTGAGTAAAAGTCATTTAGTAAGAAGGTCTTGTTCACCACAGGACGGGTATTTAATAATGCCATCTTCGGTGGAGGGATAATAGCAGGCGATGAGGACGCTCTTTTCAGCGTTCGCAGATTACTGTGAGTCACCCCCCGATGTCTGGAGCCGAGGCCGGTGCGGTAGAGACCGGAACGAAAAACAGGACTCGGGTGCACGGGGAGAACATGACGAAGCCACCAGTATGCCACGTCCCGCGGGCGCCAGGTAGTAGAACCGCCGTGAAGCGATTCGTGGAAAGGATCCGAGAGAAAACCAGCCCGCAGGTGAGCTTTTAGCTTCACGATGTAACCTCCGCGGTTTCCTCGTTTCCTCCTTCGCTTACTCCGCGGGATGTTGAGGGGCCACCGGCGAAAATGACCCGGGACAGCCGATGTGGACGACTCATCAGTCTTGTTAAAAAAACAGTCCACCTCTAAAATGTAGGAGTTTTAAAATGTGGTCGCAACCGAGTTGCGGATATCCAAAATTGCTTGGCGGTCGTAGGTTAAAAGCGTGTAGCAATTTAAAAATAGAGCAGACAACCAGACAAGCAACCACAAGAGCGACAGACGGCAAGCCCAGCACACAGGCGCCATCACTTTGTTTCGTCACTCCTTTCTCCTCTTTTTCCCACCTATCTTGCCACTTTTGATTTATTTTCTCCCATATTATGCTTTTAACCTCTGCTTTACTAATTTTAATCTGCATTTCTATGTTATTTTTCACTAATGTCCTCTTTGCTATTTTATCTGCCACCTCATTCCCCCTAATCCCTACATGCGCTGGAACCCACATAAATATTACCTGACTTCCTTTATTAACTATATTTGTATTTTCTGAAGAATTTCATACAGAATATCTTGCCGGCTTTTTGAAAGAAATCATCTTAAACTAGCTAAAACTGATGAAGAGTCAGAGCATATCAATATTTTGTCCTGTCCCGTCTTTTCCACCCACCTTAATGCAATTAATATTGCCAACATTTCTACAGTATATACTCCTAATTTATCCGATGTTCTTCTACTTAAACCAATTTCCTTTTCCTGGTATTACCACCCCTAACCCTGTTGTCTCTGACTCTGGTTTTTTAGCACCATCCATATAAATCTGTGTAAATTCTTTATATTTTTCTTCTACTCGATAATTAAAAACTCTTACCAAATTAATTTCCTCCTTTGCTTTCCTTTTTTCCTCTAACACAAACCAGTCTACTTCAGGCCACACCATCTTCCATGGAGCCATCTCTGATAAAACTACTGTAGGACTTATCCTTAAATTAAAAACTTCTAAATCTTTAGCTATTTTATTTCCAATCCGCCCAAAAATTGTCCCTTTGACTTCTACCATTTTCCCAACATTCCTGAAGTACTGCTTTTATGGGATGGGAGTCCTTATGACCTTGCAAACTAGCCCAGTAGTTTGCCATCAATTGGATCCTTCTTAAATCTAGTGGCATTTCTTCCATTTCAACCTGTATGGCTGGTACTGAAGACGTACTAAAAGCTCCACAACAGATTCGTAATGCTTTTGTCTGGATCACCTCTAATCTTTTTAACAGAGATTTGGCTGCAGATCGAGGCAATTGACAAGGTGGTAGAAAGGGGTTATGATTTGAACCTTCCGTTCAAATCCTTCCGTACAACATATTCCACATTCCTTCCTCTCTTCCACACCGCCCCATCGTCCGCAAACAAGGACCTTCCTAAGTCTTCTGGACCCTGTACAGATTGTCACGGGGTGAGGAATCACACGACAAGGCAGGCTGAGTGAGAAAGGCCCCGGAGGGTGGATTTTATTTACAGTGCACGTGAACAGGTGAAAACAGTCAGTGAGCCGGTGCGTGATGGCTGGTGATCCTTGTGCTCGGTGGTGCTCAATCCTCGTGAAAGTGGGTGTCCAAACGTGCTCCAGTGAAGTGGGCTGTCGGTCACTCGCTGCTTTCTGGGGGAGAACAACAAAGAGAGGTTAGTCCAGCAGTGCATTCAGCTCGAGACCAGAGTCTGTCTGTCTGCTCATCCATAGCTGCTTATATGCCTCCGGGCTGATGAGGTGCAGCTGTGACCGATCAGCCCATGGTGATGATGTGCAGGTGTGTTGTTGCCAGGGCGACGCTGATTCCTCTGGGTGGACTCGTCACAAGATATATAATTTATCATAATGATGAACAGCAATGGGCTCATCACACTCCCTTGTGGTGTGCCGTTTTCAACCATATTCAGGTTTGACATTTCTGCCCAAATTCTCACTTTAATTTTCCTTCCAATCAGAAAGTCTTTTATCCAGTTAAATGTTCTTCCACCTACCCCCATCTTATTCAGCTTGATTAATAATCCCTCCTTCCACATCATGTCGTAGGCCTTTTCTATATAAAAAAATACTGCAACTACACTCTTTTTATTTTCTTGCACTTTTCTAATCTCAGTCTCTAATCTTAAAACTGAATCCATAGTATTCCTTCCCTTTCTAAAACCACTCTGACAACTTACGAGTAAACCTCTTTTTTCAAGTTCGTATGACATTCTATCTGTTATCATTCTTTCCATTATTTTGCACAAATTTTATGTTATTATAGAGCTATTGGCCTATAACTCGTGGGAATAGTTGGATCCTTGCCACTTTTCCTAATCGGAATCACTATTGCTTCTTTCCATATATTTGGTAATGCTCCCTCCCTCCAGACTTTATTGAATAACTCTAGCAACTTTAAAAGTGATCTCTTCCCTAGTTGTTTTTACATTACATAACATATTCGATCTTTCCCTGGAGATGTAGGTTTTGCTCTCTTTATTGCTCTCACCATCTCTGCCAAAGTGAATGGTTCATCTATTGCTTCTCCTGATTCTTTCTTTCTATGCAACATCTGTAAATGCTGATTCAAAGTTATTGCCCTTCTCCTTCTCTCTTCTTCTGACAGATTTTCTGAACTGTGAACCTTTGTAAAAGATTTAACCATGACCTCTGCCTTTTCCCTATCAGATACAGCTATTTCCTCCTCAAATGTTAAAACTGGATATTCCCATTGCCTCCTGTTTCCTCCCATACTTTTTTATCATTCCCCATACTTCTGCCACCGGAGTTGATCTTCCTATCTCACTACAAAAGTTTCTCCAACTTATCCTCTTTACCTTATCGTTCTCCTCATGATTGCCTGTGCCTTCTTATAGGAAGGAATACTATGGATTCAGTCCTAATCTTCACTGAAACCTGGTTAAACAGCGGAATACCGGACACCGCTATTGAGCTAGCGGGACGCCACACACTCCGGGCGGATAGAACACTAGATGGCTCCGGGAAGACCAGAGGTGGTGGATTGTGCATTTATATTAACAAAGCTTGGTGCACAAACTCTGCTATTGTTGGGAGTCATTGTTCAGCTAACCTGGAGTTTCTCATAGTTAAATGTAGACCGTTTTATCTACCGCGGGAGTTCACCTCCACTATTATCACTGCAGCCTATATTCCCCCGGATGCTGATGCCAAGCTTGCTATGAAAGAACTTCACGCAGCCATCAGTAAACAACTGACTGATCACCCGGAAGCTGCGTTTATTGTTGCAGGTGACTTTAATCATTCAAACCTAAAGTCAGTGCTACCCAAGTTTCACCAGCATGTTTCCTGCCACACCAGAGGAAACAAAACCTTAGACCATGTATATACAAACATGGCTGGAGCTTACGTTGCGACACCCCTCCCCCACCTGGGACAGTCAGACCACCTCTCTTTGTTTCTATCACCCAAATATTCACCCCTCATCAACCGTGTGAAGCCATCAGTAAAGACCATCAAGGTGTGGCCTGCGGGGGCAGACTCCACACTCCAGGAAAGGTTTCTAAACACAGACTGGAGTATGTTTGCTTCTCAAGCCACCAGTGGCGCTCACACGGACATTGACTCATTCACTTCCTCTGTATTGGATCATATCAATACCACCATCGACAGTGTTACAACCCAGAAACAGATCACCACATACCCTAATCAGAAGCCTTGGATGAACAGGGAAGTTCGACTCCTGCTGAAGTCACGCAATACTGCCTTCAGATCAGGTGATGCACAAGCCTACAGTACGTCCAGGGCAAACCTGAAGAGGGGCATCAAAAAGGCCAAGCACTGCTACAAGCTAAAGATAGAGGGTCACTTTTCCAACTCTGACCCTCGACGCATGTGGCAGGGCATTCAGGCCATCAGTGACTACAAACCCACCCACTCCACCCCCGCAGCCACTGATGTCAACTTCCTGAACGAGCTAAATTACTTTTATGCTCGTTTTGAAAGAGACAACAGAGAAACTGCCACCAAGCTCAAACCCTCAGCTGACCACCCACCAATCACACTCTCCTCCACAGATGTCTGCAAGGCACTGAGCCGGATCAGCGCACACAAGGCTGCTGGACCAGACAACATCCCTGGACGTGTGCTCAGGGCATGTGCGGAGCAGCTCGCTGGGGTTTTTACAGACATTTTCAACCTGTCTCTTGCCCAAGCAGCTGTACCTTCATGCTTTAAACGCACTTCCATTGTGCCAGTGCCAAAGCACTCTAACCCGAGGTGCCCTAATGACTACCGCCCTGTAGCACTCACACCCATCGTCATGAAGTGCTTTGAGCGGCTGGTCCTGGAACACCTAAAAGACTCTATACCATCCACATTGGACTCACACCAGTTTGCCTACCGCAGCAATAGGAGCACAGAGGATGCCGTTTCCATGGCACTGCACTCTGTGCTCACTCACCTGGACAATAAGAACACGTATGCACGCATGCTGTTTGTTGACTTCAGCTCCGCATTCAACACTGTCATCCCATCCAAGTTAATAGCCAAACTTGGAGACCTGGGCATCAACACTTCAATGTGTAACTGGATTTTGGACTTCCTAACTGACAGACCCCAGAATGTTCGTTCAGGATTCACCTGCTCCACATCCATCACACTCAACACTGGTGTACCACAGGGCTGTGTGCTAAGCCCGTTTCTCTACTCCCTCTTCACCGCCGACTGCAAGCCTGTGTATGGATCTAATTCTATCGTCAAGTTTGCGGACGACACTACGGTGATCGGGCTCATCAGCAACAACGATGAGACCGCCTACAGGGAAGAGATCCAGCACCTGGCCACATGGTGCGCTGATAATAACCTGCTCCTCAACACCACCAAAACGAAGGAGCTCATCGTGGACTTCAGGAAAGAGTCAAGAGGCACACACGACACCATCCACATCAATGGAATGGCTGTTGAGCGTGTCTCCAGTTTCAAGTTCCTGGGGACCCACATCTCGGCGGACATGTCGTGGACGACCAACACCTCCAGCCTGGTCAAGAAGGCTCACCAGCGCCTCTTCTTCCTGAGGACACTGAGGAAGAATCAGCTCTCCTCGGCTATCCTGGTGAACTTCTATCGCTGCGCAATAGAAAGCATCCTGACCAACTGTGTGGCAGTATGGTATGGGAGCTGCTCTGTTGCGGAGCGCAAGGCACTGCAGCGGGTGGTGAAAACTGCCCAGCGCATCACAGGGACTCCACTGCCTGCCATCGAGCACATCCAGAGGAAACACTGTCTGCATCGAGCTCGCAGCATCCTCAAGGACTCCTCTCACCCAGCCCACAGACTGTTTTCTCTCCTGCCCTCCGGCAGGCGTTTCAGGATCCACCGGACCAGGACCAGCAGACTAAAGAACAGTTTTTTCCCCAGAGCTGTCTCTTTATTGAACTCAAACCCCCGTTGATCCACTTCCCTCATAAACTGATAACTCTCCTACCTCACATCTTCCTTCACTTTGTTATTTGCACTACCGACTGTTTATCACAGTAACAACTGTTTACATATGCATCTTGCACTGCCATATCTTAACTGGATTATGCTCATTTGCACTGCCGACTGTATTTATAGTACCAATGTTTACATTTGCATTTTTGCACTGTACTTCTAAATGTAATATGCAACCACTTTCCACTGCACTTTCCACTTTTTTTTTCCGGATAGCTCTGTCCATAATTTATTGCACTACCCTAATCCACTGCTATTCCTCATATTAGCCTAACATATTATTGTATACCTCTATCTGTAAAATTCTGTTTATAGTAATAGCCATCTGTATATTGTATTCATAGTACATATTCACCTGTAAATTCTGTTTATAGTAATAGCCATCTGTATATTTATTCACTGTACATATTCACCTGTAAATTCAGTTCTGTTTATAGTAATAACGTCTCTCTATTTATACATATTTATACATATTCAGTACATATCCATGTCCTGCACTTACGCATCCATTGTATATCCTGCACTTGCTGCTATTGCACTTCTGGTTAGACCTAAACTGCATTTCATTGCCTTGTACTTGTACTTGTGTAATGACAATAAAGTTGAATCTAATCTAATCTAATATTTTATTAAATTCTGTAGATTGTGGGTTCTCTTAACTAGTCTGAATGCTTTATTTCTATTTCTTACTGCCTGATGACACTCCTCATTCCACCAAGGTACCAATTTCCGACTTCCTCTGTTTTTCCCCTTTGGAATAGATTCCTCCGCTGTTATAATAATTGCTGATGTAACCTAATTATTTACATCATTTATACTTCCAGACACATCAATTCTAGCTACCGTTTCATCACTTATTTTCTGCTTTTTCAAATATCCACTTTGGGATCCTGGCCTCTATTCTTACTTCCATTCTCCCACCCACCGTGCATAAAACTGGATAGTGATCACTCCCCACCATTGTTGCTGACCAAACTTCCCATTGACTATCTCCAGCCATTGAATTAGACATTAAAGTTAAATCTAAAGCTGATTCAATTCCTGCTTGTAAATTTATCCTAGTTCCTCTACCATCATTCAAACAAACCAATTCCTTTTCATCCATCAGATCTTCAATTATTTTACCATTTGAATCTGTCTGTACACCTCCCCAAATTGAGCTATGGGCATTAAAATCTGCACACCAAATAACTTTTTGTCTATCTTGCCCTTGTATTCTTAATACTTTTTTCCAACATTAATCTTTTATTATCAATATAGTAATTGATAATACCTATCCCTCCCCCTCTTTCCCACACCTCCACCACTATATATTCCTGATCTTCTCCCTCTTCCAGTAATTTATATGGTATTTCATGCTTGATGAAGGTGGCACATCCTCCTCCTCCTCCTCCTCCTCCCACCGTCCTATCATTCCTAATTGTTGTGTAACCATGTATTACAAATTCTAGATGTGGTTTCAGCCAAGTTTCCTGAATACATAGTACATCCGGTTTTTCATCTAATTCATTTATGAAATGCTTAAATTCCTGACCATTGGCTATTCAACTTCTAGCATTCCATTGTAAATGGATCACCATTAATATTAGCCAACCCATGATGTTTCTTGGCTTGACTGATTAGCAAGGTTCTCCCTCACTTCCTCCCATGTCAGTCCTACTAATCCTAAATGATTGATTGCAGCTTTGACCACCAACTGAATTTTATCATTCTTAGATTTTACTTCTGCAGTACTATTAATCACTCCAGCTATAAAAGTTACCAAATCTCTTTTTTCCACATATAGTCTTTCATCTATTCTTCGTTGTTGCTCTAGCACTCCCGCTTCTTCTAAAACATTTATATTTATTTCCCCCTCTCTTGACATTTTAACCGCATCTGTTAGAGCTGAAGGAAGATGGAAGACCAGGGAGGGGTGCAATTCACAGTCTTTATTTAACAAAGGAAATCGTCCTCAATGATAAAACAGAACATAAATGTCTGGCAGTAATCAGAGCCAGAACCGAGTCTGCCAAACGGCTGGATAATGGTAACTCAGGGTTCCACGAGGACGGAGGCCAGGGTCCCAGTGACGCCTACAGCCGGTCAAGGAAAACCTCAGTAGCAGAGAAGGTGAACAGCCACGAGCAGGCGCCGATCAGGTACACTGCAAACAGGCACAGCTCGATAACACGTAGTCTTTAAGCAGAGAGTCACTCACTAGAACAAATGGTAATGGTCTAGCAGACAGACAGGACAGGGTGAAGTCACGAACGACTCTCATCAGTAGTGAATGAATAAAGGCTGGTTTAACGCAGGAGACGTGAAACACGGGATGAATACGGCGTAAATTAGGCGGAAGGTGAAGTCTAACTGCGACAGGACTAATGACCATAGAAATGCGGAATCGTCCGATAAAACGGGGCGATAATTTGCGTGAATCAGACTGGAGAGGTAAATTAGAAGTGGATAACCACACTCTGACCCCAAATGTAGCGAAGACTCTTAATCCTGCGTCTATTAGCAGCAACGGTCATGCGTTTTCTAGCTCGACAGAGGGTGGACCGCACTCGTCTCCAGGTACGCTTGCAACGACTAATAAAAGTCTGTACGGACGGAACGTTTGACTCAGAGTCCTGGGACGCAAACAGCGGCGGCTGATAACCAAGGCAACAATGGAACGGGGAAAGCCCGGTGGCGGAGGACGGGAGTGAATTATGGGCATATTCGGCCCAGGAAAGATGCTGAGACCAGGACGCGGGATTCTGGTGAGTGAAACTGCGCAGAATGCGGGCGATAATCTGATTGGTTCGTTCAGCTTGACCGTTAGTCTGGGGATGATACCTGGATGAGAGACTGACGGATTCCCCAATCAGGCAACAAAACTCTGTCCAAAACTGAGACGAGAACTGGGGACCCCTATCCGACACTATGTCAGAGGGTAAACCATGTAATCTAAAAACATGATCAACCATGATCTGGGCGGTCTCCTTGGCAGAGGGGAGCTTAGCAAGCGGAATAAAATGGGCCGACTTAGTGAAGCGGTCTACCACGGTAAGAATAAAGGTGTTACCTGCCGAAGGGGGAAGCCCGGTGATAAAGTCAAGGGCTAAGTGAGACCACAGTCGTGAAGGCACCGGTAGCGGCCGGAACAGACCGGCAGGAGGGGAATTACCAGCCTTAGTCTGCGTGCACGTAACGCAGGAGGAAACAAATCGTCGCACATCACGCTCCAACGAAGGCCACCAGAAGCACTGTCGGATAAAAGCGAGGGTGCCCCGGATGCCAGGATGGGCAGTCAATTTAGAAGTGTGTCCCCATTGAAGGACAGCTCGTCGCGTGGATACGGGAATGAAAAGAAGTCCCCTAGGGACCTCGCGCGGGACCGTGACTCGTGCAAGGGAGCGCTTAACCAGCCTCTCTATTCCCCAGACGGACGTGCCAACTACCCGACCCGAGGGAATAATCTCCACAGGTTCAATAGAAGAGGACGAATCAAAGAGACGAGATAACGCGTCTGGCCTGACGTTCATGGAGCCCGGGCGATACGAGATGGTAAAATCGAACCGGGTAAAGAACAGAGCCCAGCGGGCTTGACGAGCGTTGAGTCTCTTAGCCTTACGGATGTATTCGAGGTTACAGTGATCGGTCCAGACCAGAAAAGGAACGGGAGCTCCTTCCAACCACTGTCGCCACTCGCCTAGCGCTAGACGAATGGCGAGCAGTTCGAGTTGCCTACGTCGTAGTTACGCTCAGCGGGAGAAAGACGATGGGAAAAGAAAGTGCAGGGGTGTATCTTTCCATCAGTGGCGGAGCGCTGGGAAAGAACAGCCCCGACCCCCACCTCGGAAGCGTCAACCTCGACAATAAATTGTTTAGAGAAGTCAGGGCTCAGAAGAATAGGCGCGGTAGTGAATAGGGACTTAAGAACGTCAAACGCAGATTGCGCAGACTCTGACCACCTAAACTGAGACCTGATAGAAGTAAGAGCGGTAAGAGGAGCGGCCACTTGACTGAAACCAGAAATAAAACGACGGTAAAATTTAGCAAAGCCGAGAAAACGTTGAAGCGCAAGGCGAGACTCGGGTACGGGCAGTGGCGCAAAAAGTGGGTATGCGCTATATGCGGCGCATAGGGGAGCAGCACCTTGGGGGCGCCAAAGCGATGGTATGAAAAAAAATATATGTGTTGGTATTTTCTATATGTAGCTGCTGTTGTGCGTTTCTAAATCATTTCTGTATTTCCTCAATATTATATAACATTTTAGAGGACTAACAGGCTAGAGTAGGTGCCCTCATAAGATTCCATTATTGATTTTTGGATAATAATGGAATATCGCGAGTGGGCGCGCCTGGCGCCGGTGGCAAGCCAAAGTGTTCATATACGCTTGGGCGGTCGTCTGATTGCGCACTGACACGTCAAAAGCGTGTGATTTGACAGCAAAACGCGCGTCCTTGACGCGTGATTTACCACAAAAACGTGCGTTCTTAAAGTGTGCTTTGGGGTCAAGGAAAACACGCGTATCCGATGCATGTTTTTTATATCAAAGCGCACGTCCTCGACGCGACCCCAGAACGTTAAGAACGCGCGCTATATGGTAAATCACGCGTCGAGGACACGCGCTATGAGTCGGACAAAACGCATGTTATTAACGTGTAACGTATAGACGAAAAGAACGTGCGCTTTCCTTGGTGTTCTCAAAATTGCATGCTCACTTTTTAGGGCACACCTCTTATAAAGTAAAGTTACATATTGTTGACCATCTTTTTAAAGGGGTGGTAAACAACAATTTCACTATTCTAACTTTAGCTAGCGTGTAATGTTGCTGCTTGAGCATAAACAACATCTGCAAAGTTACAACGTTCAAAGTTTAAAGCAAAGGGAGATATTTGCTTTTAAAGAAATCAGTTTCTAAGAACTACAGCAAACGGCCAGTAGGCGACTACACACATTCCTCCAGGGTTGGTGACATCAACAGGCTCAATATTTACATAAACCCCTCCTCCGAGAATATTAAATAAGGGGGGGGTGAGGCCATTTTGTATCGCGGCGCTGTTGTGGTTAGTAGGCTGGAGTGTTGTTGCCGCGATGCAGAGGAAACGCTGTTATATTCATCCGGATTGCAGGTCTGGGGTACTTGCTCTGTTCAGCCTTCATAGGGACAGGGGTGCGTTGCAGAGCGTTTAACATACAGCATGTTATATGCACGTGTGTTTGAGTCAGCGGGGAATCAGGCGCGCGCAGGGCTCCCTGCAGCACATCTCATGGAGGGAAACATCCACTGTCTTCGCGATTTCAATGCCAGATTTGCACAACGTCAGCTGCGTGAAAAAAACACGGTAACACTTTATTTTGATAGTCCACTTTAGACATTCTACTAACTATAAGTAACTTTGCAACTACATGTCAACTAACTGTCATTAGAGTATTTGTAGACTGTCTGCTTAATATTTACTTAAACTTCATTTTGTTGGTCCCCCAACAGACATTCTATACTGACTATAAGTAACTTGCCAACTACAATTCAACTTATTCTACGAACCCGAACCCTAACACCTAACCATAACCTACCAGTCTACTGACAGTCAACTAATACTCTAATGACAGTTAGTTGACATGTAGTTGCAAAGTTACTTATAGTTAGTAGAATGTTTAAAGTGGACTATCGAAATAAAGTGTAACCAAAAACACTGCTGGTGCGTGGATGCACGACGCGCGCGCTGCACATTTCACGGAGGACAACACAAACTTCCACAAACTTCGCGAGTTCAATACAGGATATGCACAACGGCTTGTCCTGAAAGCTGGATTTACAAACAGAAGCTGTTCACGGGCCACAACCTGTAAGTCTGATTTATTTTTCATCGATGTGTTTTCCTGTAATAGGTTGTAGCAAGGAAGTAAACAGATGACAACGCTGTTCTGCAAACCAGTCTGTTAAATGCTCATTCATACTTAACGATATCCGACGAACACCTAACGTTACAAACATTAACGTTAAAATCTCAACAGCGAACCTGGCATTAGTGTAAATGATTCTTTGATTAGAGCTTTTATGTATTGTTTATCTTCAGGCATGCTAAACATGGTTCTGTGTGTGATTTGGCTAACTTACTAGTTAAAGCCAGTGCTTAGTGTTCGTTTTGGGTTAACGTTAGTTCTTGCGACAGATATTTGGCTATAATCGTTCTAAAAATACAAAAGTTAAAGTGCCATTCAGTAGCAATCATTATAGATCCGCAGTCTTTACTCTCGAGGACTGAACAGGTTCTGCTCGATCATCTTCACTCAAATGTTCTGGGTCTGATTCGAGCTCATATGGTTTTATTGACGCCGTTGTTTCTAATACTGAACAGCCTCCGGTAAGGGGCGTGACGTTTCCGACGTGCACTGCGGTTAGCGAATCAGAACACACTGGGCCAGCTAACCAATCTGAGCCCACTGCGTATTTTTGAGGGACTGGCTTCATACAACCCGGAAAGCATCAGACCGTTTTACAAGGAGGGACAGAGCAGTGTAGAATAAAGGTCAAATATATGAAAAATAAGGCAATTTTTTTTAAAACGAAGCATGAACACATGTTACAGTGCACCCCACAAACACAGCCAAGCCTTCAAAAGAATGTGTTTTACCACCCCTTTAAAAATATATCTAAATTACGGCACATGCTCTCAATGCAAAATGCTGAACAGTTAGTTCATGCGTTCATGACCTCAAGGCTAGATTATTGTAATGCTCTACTGGGTGGTTGCCCTGCTCGCTTAATAAATAAACTCCAGCTGGTCCAAAACGCAGCAGCTCGAGTTCTTACTAGAACCAGGAAGTATGAACATATTAGCCCAGTTCTGTCAACACTGTAGTGATGGAAATTTCGATTCTTTCAAGAGATTCGTTCATTTTCAGTTCGTTCATCAAAATGATTCGTTCAGATTCGTTCACTGATTCGTTCAGTGACCATTTTTTTTTATATTCCATAAATATCCCAGCAGGTGGCAAAAAGAGAGTTTTATGTGTTATTTCTTAAGTCAACGAACGTATTTACTTACAAAAAAAATTATTTGGCTTTATTAAAATGTTTGCATAATCTATCATTAAATAAAATAAGTCTAAATAAGTGGTTCAGATGACCAAAGCACAAAGGTTTTCTTGCATGATTAACATTTAATTGTTTGGTCAGACATTTACATATTCATATATCTGGAATTATGGTAAACGTACGTGGAGTAAAAAACAAGCGTAGCCTAAAACTGCACTTTGCAGCCATCTGCTCTCTGCTTATTGCTGAACGAGACTGGTTCACATGCTAAATGACCGACATCCATTTCCACGAACGAGATGTACCACCAGTTCGTTCACGAACGAGATGTAGCAGTTCGTTCAATTCGTTCACGAACGAGATCGCTCTCTCTCTCGTTCAGTGATGGGCGTGTTCGTTCAGTATCGTTGGTGGTTCAATTCGTTCATGAACCAGATGTACCAGTTCGTTCGATTCGTTCACGAACGAGATCTCTCTCGTTCAGACTCAAAAAAGAAACTCGGTCAGTGATGGATGTGTTCGTTACCTCCAATAATATCGTATTTTTTATTTGTTTTACAGTTTTTGAAGAATTGCATGACATGACTCAAACGTAATGAAGTAATTTGTATTAATTTTATAAAACAACAACAATGAAAATAAATAATACAAACACAATACATCAGTCCTTAAGTAATCATTTAACCATCAGCCTGTATTATTACACTGTTTTCATTAAAATGGTAAAGTGTACACGTCTTTCTTTGCTGCATATATGCCTAACTACACAAGCCGAGCTCTACATGTTCGCTATCAGTATCGTTCAATAGCTGGTTAGTTTCGATCACGAACGAAATACAGTTCGTTCACGAACAAGTCGAGAAGGAGATCAGTCTTTGGTTCAGAGTCAGAGTCGAACTCAAAAGCATCTCGGTCAGTAAAAGGCGTATTCGTTCACTGAATTCAACAAATCACATGCTCCGTCACATCTTATACTCGAACGCTATTGGCTCGAAGTTTTGTCATTGACAGGAGGAAACAGTCAACAGAGCTGCGCATGCGCTCGCTCCTCGCTGCTAATAGCGCCACGCTGCTGTGGAGGGAGGAATTTCAGTGAACGAGAAATATGAGTCAGTGGACTACTTGAACGAGAACGATTCGTTCACCTAAAAGATTCGTTCAAAAAGAACGATTCGTTCACGAACGTAACACACTGCACTTGCTGCCTATTAAACACTGCATACATTTTAAAATCTTGCTTATTACTTACAAAGCACTAAATGGTTTAGCTCCCCAATACTTGAGCGAGCTCTTAACATATTATACTCCATCACGTCTACTGCGGTCTCAAAATTCTGGCCAGTTGATAATACCGAGAATATCCAAATCAACTGCAGGCGGTCGATCCTTTTCCTATTTAGCTCCGATACTCTGGAACAGTCTTCCTAACATTGTTCGGGAAGCAGACACACTCTGTCAGTTTAAATATAGACTAAAAACACATCTCTTTACTGTGGCATACACATAAAACACTTTTTCAATGAAATGATTGTTAGGCTGCATTAACTAGGTCAGCCGGAACCGGGAACACTTCCCATAACACCTGATGTACTCGTTACATCATCAGAAGAATGGCATCTACGTTAATGATAGTCTCTCTGTTTTATCCCGAGGTTTACTGCAGTCAGCTGGATCCGGGCCGTATCCAGTTCAGATGGTCGACCTGCGCCCAGAGAAGACCAACACAGGACCCCGAAGTGTCTGCAGAGACCGTGATTAGACTCCCCCTGCAACTGCCTCATCGACACGGCATCTCAATAAACCCGTCTCCGGCGTGTTGACTCCGATTGTTCGAATATTACAATTAAATAATACTTAAATCGATATGTCATCCTCAATAAATCCGTCTCCAGCATGTTGCCTCCGATCATTCGAATATTGCACTTTAATAATTATTTAATCAACATCATCCTCAATAAACCCGTCTCCAGCATGTTGCCCCCGGTCCCTCGAATATTCTGATCTATTATGACCTCTGAGCTGTAAAGCTGCCAGAATAATAATAATAATACGCTGTTTGTTAATTGGCCAGAGGAGAACTGGCACCCCCAAGGTTTATTTTTCTCCATTAGGTCACCTAATGGGGTTTTGGTTTCCTTGCCACTGTTGCCTCTGGCTTGGCATGCTCAGTTGGGGACACTAAATTTTTCAACTAAACATCGAAATAAATCGAATTAATAAAATAAATTAACCATTTAAACTAAATTACTGATCTAATTATTGATCTAAAGCCCACACTGTCACTGTATGATAATTGAAATGAACTGATGACATCAGCGTTTTTTTCCAGAATGGCTATACAGCTGAATAAAATTATGCTTCATTATTTTCCTGTTAAACACTGTAAAGCTGCTTTGAAACAATCTACATTGTTAAAAACGCTATATAAATAAAGTTGACTTGACTTGACTAAGATATTTTTACTGTCCACAAACAAATTCCTTTCAACTTGTGTGTGCTAAATACAGAATTACATGAATGCGCAGCATTTTGTACAAATAGAGACATAATTGTGAATGCGATTTTGTATTAATGTTGGTCAGAATCTGTGCGTGTGCAACATGTAAGATGTGCATTTGTGGATCCGGTGCCGCGGATGCATTTATCGATCCTATTGTCTCAATCCAAATGAATCAAATAGGATCGACTCACAAACGAGTCAATGAATGCATGCGCGGCACTGGATCCACAAATGCACATCTTACTTGTTGCACGCACAGATTAATAATTTTGATACTAAAATCATCTCATAGACGAACACCTCACACAACAAACGACGCACGACAAAACTGAAAATCGGCCCGATCCAAAGAAGAGTTGCACAGAGTTGAGTCAGAATTCGGCTCGAAATCGGACGAAAATCACACTGGTATACCCAGCTTAAGAAATAATGTTTAATAAAAATATGATAGGGTTTGGTGAAAAACAAACTGAAATTCAATGTATTAAAGAATATCCTGGCCGTTGGTTGTGTACGGAGGGCGTTCACGTGACTCTATTAACGTCGCAGTTCACTCTGACTCGCCCAGGAGAAGCACACAAGTTGTAAGAAATAAAGATATACAATTAAAAAACAAAATGAAAATTGAGATGAATTGTATTAATCTTTGTGTACTTACCTTTAAAAAACACTGTTGCTGTCCTGTCTCTGTCTCTTCCACGCTTGAAGTCTGTAAAGCCGCGCTTTGATCTGAAGGTGCGATTGTGTGGCATTTGATCGGTAGGGGAAAATATTCAAAATTCTTTATTAACCCTGTATTCTTTAGATAAATAATTAAATGTATGTAAATTATACATGATTTTTTAAATAATAATAATAGCCTACATTATATACATTTAAAACAGGCTATGATTTATATAACTGGATGACCACAAGAACTAAGGACTCTGTGACAGTCATTATATATTTCTCTGCATGTGCTAGCTAGCCGAAAACACTAGAGGATTGGAGATGTTTTCCATGATGGAGGAGATTTTAAAACAAAAATTAAAACATTAATATTAACAATATGCTTACTTGTAATAATCAACTGGTTCGTCCCATTGAGTTCAATTTATGGTAGTAGTTCTTTGTTAATCCACACACTCGTTGGTGGAGATTCATCCTTTGAGAATAATGAATGTGCTTACATTTCACAGAAATGTACCCAATTGATTTGGATTTGCTTTAACATGTTGAATGATGGGACAGATAGATTGAGTAAGCCTCACCTGTGAAGAAATAAGCTGACCAAAAATCAACATTGATTCAATGTTTGTCTTTTCAACACTGAAAAGCATGGAATTATCAACATTGATCCAATATTACTTAGCATTGGCATTTCACCCTCAACCAAATTGATGATTCTGATGGAATTTCAACATTGACTCAATGTCACAATGCTATCTGGGTTAGCTACTGTTGCTGTGGGTTGTTTGTAGCCTATAGTCCACAGCTTTAAGTTGTCTTTACTTTATTTTACTTTACTTTAGCAATATTGAGCAGGAAGGACCAATGAGGCGGCAGTAATGTTCCCACCTTGAAAGTCCACCTGAATTAGCATAGCGAGACTATAAAAGACCCTGTCACGCCATAAGTACTCAGTTTAAATCTCCTTCAGCGACTCTTCACTTCGCTGATCTCTGGACCTGAAGCCGCCGTCGAAAGAGCACCTCAGCGGAACGCATGCACCTTCTGAGGACGTCATACGTCGCCATTTTTCTCCTCTAAAGCCCGCCACTTCTTCCCTGAAGTTCACGACGAACTGATGAAGGCTTGGAAGGCTCCATATTATGCTAAGTCCTCCTTTTCCCCAGCGCTCTCCTCAGTGGACGGCTACAATAACAAAAGTGCTACAAGGGCGTTCCCCTGCTCAAAGAGGCCGTTGCCGCCCACCTTTCTCCGCTCTCCTCCAGAGGATGGCAGGCAAAGGCGGCACATCCATCTAAGCCTTGCCGCACCATGTCTGCCTTCGCCAGTCAAGCATACGCCTCCGCTGGCCAGGCGACGTCGGCGCTACACACCATGGCAGTACTACAGGTTTTCTAGGCTAAACTCCTCCGCTCGTTGGACGAGTCTATCCCGGACCCGGAAGCTTTGACGGATCTTCGCAGCGCCACGGATCTAGCCCTGCGAGCGACCAAAGCTACTGCCCAGGCGATCGGAAAGTCCATGGCCATCCTGACCGTGCTTGAGCGCCATCTCTGGCTAAACTGTTCTGATCCAAGATGGCGGCGCGAGTAGTTCGCGAGGCTCTGGGTCTCTCCAGATTCTGCAATTTTGCGGTATTTTTCCTGCTCATCTCGGGTCTGTTCGTTCAGAATAGTTGTGCCTTAACATCGTACACCCGTGGTGAGATTTTGGATATTGGTTTGCGAATTTCCGACAGTTTCATGGACAATCTTCGACTCCTTCCTGAGATCGCTAGAACACCCGAGGCTATGCACTCTGCCCGGCCGGGCGGAAGTGCTCGCAGGCGGCGCCGAGATCGTAAACAAAGGCGGGGAATACGCGGTGGTCTGAGAGCTAAGCTAAGGCTAAAGCTAAAGCTTACCCCACATCGGCTCTCTTTACCCAGTATTTTCCTTGCCAATGTACGGTCGCTAGTGAACAAAATGGAGGAGATTCGACTCAGCATCACACACAGTAAGAAACTTTTGAACTGTAACGTCCTAATCTTCACGGAAACCTGGCTAAACGGCGGAATACCGGACACCGCTATTGAGCTAGCGGGATGCCACACACTCCGGGCGGATAGAACATTAGATGGCTCCGGTAAGACCAGAGGTGGTGGATTGTGCATTTACATTAACAAAGCCTGGTGCACAAACTCTGCTATTGTTGGGAGTCATTGTTCAGCTAACCTCGAGTTTCTCATGGTTAAATGTAGACCGTTTTATCTGCCGCGAGAGTTCACTTCCACCATTATAACTGCAGCCTATATTCCCCCGGATGCTGATGCCAAGCTTGCTATGAAAGAACTTCATGCAGCCATCAGTAAACAACAGACTGATCACCCGGAAGCTGCTTTTATTGTTGCAGGTGACTTTAATCATTCAAACTTAAAGTCAGTGCTACCCAAGTTTCACCAGCATGTTTCCTGCCACACCAGAGGAAACAAAACCTTAGACCATGTTTACACAAACATGGCTGGTGCTTACGTTGCGACACCCCTCCCCCACCTGGGACAGTCAGACCACATCTCTTTGTTCCTCATCCCCAAATATTCACCCCTCATCAACCGTGTGAAGCCATCAGTAAAGACCATCAAGGTGTGGCCTGCGGGGGTTGATTCCACACTCCAGGAAAGGTTTCTACACACAGACTGGAGTGTGTTTGCTTCTCAAGCCACCAGTGGCGCTCACACGGACATTGACTCCTACACCTCCTCTGTATTGGATCATATCAATACCACCATTGACAGTGTTACAACCCAGAAACAGATCACCACATACCCAAATCAGAAGCCATGGATGAACAGGGAAGTGCGACTCCTGCTGAAGTCACGCAATACTGCCTTCAGATCAGGAGATGCACAAGCCTACAGCGCATCCAGAGCTAACCTGAAGAGGGGCATCAAAAAGGCCAAGCACTGCTACAAGCTAAAGATAGAGGGTCACTTTTCCAACTCTGACCCTCGACGCATGTGGCAGGGCATCCAGGCCATCAGTGATTACAAACCCCCCCACTCCACCCCCGCAGCCACTGATGTCAACTTCCTGAACGAGCTAAATCACTTTTATGCTCGCTTTGAAAGAGACAACAGAGAAACTGCCACCAAGCTCAAACCCTCAGCTGACCCACCAATCACACTCTCCTCCACAGATGTCTGCAAGTCACTGAGCCGGATCAGCGCGCACAAGGCTGCTGGACCAGACAACATCCCTGGTCGTGTTCTCAGGGCATGTGCGGAGCAGCTCGCTGAGGTTTTTACAGACATTTTCAACCTGTCTCTTGCCCAAGCAGCTGTACCTTCATGCTTCAAACGCACGTCCATTGTGCCAGTGCCAAAACACTCTAACCCGAGGTGCCCTAATGACTACCGCCCTGTAGCACTCACACCCATCGTTATGAAGTGCTTTGAGCGGCTGGTCCTGGAACACCTAAAAGACTCTATACCATCCACATTGGACTCACACCAGTTTGCCTACCGCAGCAATAGGAGCACAGAGGATGCCGTTTCCATGGCACTGCACTCTGTGCTCACCCATCTGGACAATAAAAACACTTATGCACGCATGCTGTTTGTTGACTTCAGCTCAGCATTCAACACTGTCATCCCAACCAAGTTAATAGCCAAACTTGGAGACCTGGGCATCAATACCTCAATGTGCAACTGGATTTTGGACTTCCTAACTGACAGACCCCAGAATGTTCGTTCAGGATCCACCTGCTCCACATCCATCACACTCAACACTGGTGTACCACAGGGCTGTGTGCTAAGTCCGTTTCTCTACTCCCTCTTCACCTCCGACTGCAAGCCTGTGTATGGATCTAATTCTATCGTCAAGTTTGCGGACGACACAACGGTGATTGGGCTCATCAGCAACAACGATGAGACTGCCTACAGGGAGGAGATCCAGCACCTGGCCACATGGTGCACCGAAAATAACCTGCTCCTCAACACCACCAAAACGAAGGAGCTCATCGTGGACTTCAGGAAGGAGCCAAGAGGCACACACGACACCATCCACATCAATGGAATGGCTGTTGAACGTGTCTCCAGTTTCAAGTTCCTGGGGATCCACATCTCAGCGGACATGTCGTGGACGACCAACACCTCCAGCCTGGTCAAGAAGGCTCACCAGCGCCTCTTCTTCCTGAGGACACTGAGGAAGAATCAGCTCTCCTCGGCCATCCTGGTGAACTTCTATCGCTGCGCAATAGAAAGCATCCTGACCAACTGTGTGGCAGTGTGGTATGGGAGCTGCTCTGTTGCGGAGCGCAAGGCACTGCAGCGGGTGGTGAAAACTGCCCAGCGCATCACAGGGACTCCACTGCCTGCCATCGAGCACATCCAGAGGAAACGCTGTCTGCATCGAGCTCGCAGCATCCTCAAGGACTCCTCTCACCCAGCCCACAGACTGTTTTCTCTCCTGCCCTCCGGCAGGCGTTTCAGGATCCACCGGACCAGGACCAGCAGACTAAAGAACAGTTTTTTCCCCAGAGCTGTCTCTTTATTGAACTCAAACCCCCGCTGATCCACTCCCCTCATATACTGATAACTCTCCTACCTCACATCCACCTTCACTTTGTTATTTGCACTACCGACTCTTTATTACAGTAACAACTGTTTACTTATTCATCTTGCACTACCACACCGTAACTGGATTATGCTCATTTGCACTGCCGACTGTTATTTACAGTACCTACTGTTTACATTTGTATTTTGCACCGTACTTCTAACTGTAATATGCAATCACTTCCACTGCACTTTACACTTTTTTTCGGATAGCTTCTGTCCATAATTTATTGCACTACCTTAATCCACTGCCATATTCCTAATTTTAGCCTAACATATCATTGTATACCTCTATCTGTAAAATTCTGTTTATAGTAATAGCCATCTGTATATTATATTATATTCATAGTACATATCCACCTGTAAATTCTGTTTATAGTATTAACCATCTGTATATTATTCACTGTACATATTCACCTGTAAATTCTGTTTATAGTAATAACCATCTCTCTATTTATAGACATATTTATATATACTCAGTACATATCCATGTCCTGCACTTATGCAAACGTTGTATATCCTGCACTTGCTGCTATTGCACTTCTGGTTAGACCTAAACTGCATTTCGTTGCCTTGTACTTGTACTTGTGTAATGACAATAAAGTTGAATCTAATCTAATCTAATCTAATCTAATCTAACCGACATGAAGGAGGTAGACAAAACCACCTTCCTGGACGCCCCCATCACAGCTTCCGGCCTGTTTGGTCCCACTGCACTTCCTCCCGAAGAGGTCCAACTCCGCTTCGAACCGCCAGACAAAGGCGGAGCGCCCGCCCAGCAGGCGAAGGCGGAGCGCCCGCCCAGCAGTCCAAGGCAGGACCGGCGAATCCGCGGCCCCGCTCAGCCTCCAGGAACAGTCAGCGCTCTTGCTCAGCCAGCCGCAACAGACGGCCAGAGCAACGGGGTCCTCGGCCCAAGACTGTGCCGACCCCCGAACCACCAAAGCCTTCCTAATGGCCATGAGAAAGAGAGGGTGGCTAAGTCCTGCCACGGCCGGACCGCCACCGCTCTCTCCCTACATCGGTCTCTCAGTTCCCCACGACCAGGTGACTGGAGTCGAACTATACGCAGCCAACGAGCCTGCCCACAAACGCCGTTCTCATGGCGACCCAAATGAAAGCACGAAAAGAGCGTTGTCTATGTAGACAATGTGCCAACTTCACAGTATGCACTCCTACACACAGAGCCCCGCTGTCCCGCGCTACCAAAGCTATGAATGTCATGCATGCGCCCACCACACAGTGTGCGCAGCAAAACATTACCTATGTCCCCAGTGTGTCCCGCGCTACGAGCGCTATGAATGTAATGCGCGCGCCCACCACACAGTGCACGCCGCAAAGCGTGACACAAATTTGTGTTTAAAGATCAGCTTCCTGATCTTTAGGCTTCATGACTCAAGAGCTTGCTTATGAAAGTTTGAAAGCTTCATAGGTAGTCTTGTACATTTAAAATCACAAGAAAATAAAAAACTTAAATTTCCACATCTTTTAAAAATCTAATTAAGGAAATAGTTATTTGCTAGTGATTCATTTGACAAATACACTTTTGGTAAAGTATATCAAGGTTAAAGCTGCAGTAGGGAGTTTTTAGAAAACGTTGACTTAGCCTGAAAATTTGAACAAGCACAACTCACAGGTCACTCCCCCTTGCTCAGTGCTGCGCTACAGCCCTCCGACCACAGCTCCTCCCCCATCACAACGGAGCCTGCCGTGAACGCGCAACTAGGCTAGTAGAACGTAGCAGGGCCACCGATGACGGCAGATAAACAGTTATGCAACATTCATTGGACAAAACATCAACAATATGATTTACATTGACTATGGCCTACCCATACTTTGACTACAGACTTGGTCCTCAAAACATTACGTATTTTGCAATACATGTAGTAATAAATAGCTAGTAAGATAATATAACGGTAACTAACGTTACAGTATGCAAGTAATTATTCTATCGATATGTAATGCCAAATAAGATAGTACATTATTTCAGCAACATGACAAGCCAGTGAATTAGTAGGTTTCAATAGTTGCTTTGCACAGTGCGTGACATTTTATGTTATGCGGCTAGAGTTTGAGTCAATGGGCTCCAACGAGGAATTCACACCCACAGCGACTTCGAGGAGTCAACAGGCGGGGAGAAGAGGAAGCCGGGATACTTACTTGTCAAGTAGAAATGTGGCTAACTCTGCATCGGTTTTTAATCCTTTCAGGACACGTAGCCTAGCTCCCTCCACCTCGGAAAAGCCGCTCCGATATACCCTTGTTTTATTTCGGGCTCTATCTAATTCTTTCTTTTTGTCTTTTTTATCATCATCATCTGTCTCTTTCCGTTTACCCGTCTTTATTTTATGAGCAGGTGCCACTGGAGGTATTGTTTGTCTGCCATAAGCAAAGCTGTGGCACACCGGTAATCTTGGATTTGATTTTAAACGCCTGTGCGCGCTCGCGCTGTGCATGAGAGGGGTATGATCAGCGCGCACACAAGCTTGATTGACACTGCTAAGACACTCCTCCTGGCTCTGATTGGTTGTTTCTTACCGGGAGCGGTGTATTTCTGCAAATGGCAAAAGGACCACTGGGAGGAGCCAGAGGAGCTTGATTTTTTCAAAAAAAATTATTTGGGAAATACAGATGTATATATAAGTGTGCGTGTTTACATTAAATATTTCATTTTCTAAAGATATGTTCTACTTATTTCAGCATATTTGTCTACAACATACAGAATATAAATGTCTGCATTTAAGAAACACACAGGATACAGTTATTTATTTATTCATTCAATTCATTTATTTGTAAATTAATTAATTCCCTCCATCTTTTATTCATTCACTCCCTCACTCGCTGATTATGGAACATGGCATTGACCTTCAGGCCTTGTTCATCAGCACAGTGAGACAAAAATGTTTCCATGTCCTCTTGCCACTGAAATATTAACAAAAAGTCATCCTTTTCTTCAGAGGATTCACCACCCAGGACCTTCCTGAGGGCATTTTGTTCGTCATCACTGTTCATCCTCAGAAAAGCAGGCTCTGTCACCTCCCCACAGAATAAATCTCTGTGATTGTGTACCCAGTACCACGCTGTATGAAGGTCTCTCACAATGGTTGGTTGTTGAACCTGGTGAACACAATAATGGCACATAAACTAATTGAACTATGTATCCAGCATGCATGCAACTGCTTGAAATATGACCACTTAAACCATTTACCATAGTGTCCTCTTCAACAACAACTCTTCTGCTGGGCGACAGTTTGGTGGTGGATTTGGCCACCCTAAAGACAGTTGCGATGCTTCTTCTGCCCAGTATGCAAATCTCTGTCCATGTCTTTGGAAAAAAAATTATATGCACATCGAATTCTGACCGGAAATAGTAGACCCTCCGGGAATCTTTGGAATACTCTTTTCAACATACTACGATTTGGGATATACTAATTCTTTTTTCGAATACTTTTTAGTACGGTTAGTATGCAAGGCTGAACTGACTACACTGTAATACGTAATAAGCAAAATATCTCTAAACTCTAAAAACTCTTATTATCTTCCTGTTTACTTCTGTGGTGATGAGATCTTTGTACCAGTCGCACTGAGACATTTCAAACAATATCCAACACATATAATACTGTATAGTGAGAATTGACATTTAAATCAAATAGATTTTGGGTGTATTTCAGGTGATCTCAGCAGGAGAGGGAGTAGGAGTTTGGGGGAAGTTTCAGGTGAAAGGAAATCGATGTGGATTAAAGCCATTCTCAAATGATTCACTCAGTGTGACGTTGTCTCGGATGAGAGTGATAACTGTATGAGTGGATTCAGATGTTAATCTCTTATTTTCTCAGATAGTCCTTGTTCCTCAGTCAGATAATTTGGTATAGCAAGCCTGTTCCAGTCTTTCAGAGTGCACATATAGATTATGTTTGCTGTAAGGTACAACAACTTATTTACTTTGTTAGGACATTAAGGTCCTTTGGAACAAACAAACAAAATATGTGCATGGTATAGATGTCTTTCTGTTCAACTCCAAGCTCGACTTGCTATACTGATATTCATTTGTTCTAAGATTGTGGGCAAAATGCTTGAGCCAAGTTCACAAGTTGTAAACAAAAAAACCTGTCCATGACAAGTAAACATATGTCTGACCCTTCCCATATTCTGTATGAGGAATATATTTTGTTCATCAGTTGGTAAAACCAGTAACTGGCAATAAACCAGAATTAGGGGTCCAAGTAGGCCTCAGGAAGAATGGAACGGACTAAATTGTTGCACTGCAGCTGGATGTGTGTTTACATACTTGTGTATCAAGTGGTGTCTACTGTAGTGTGTCTTATTTGATGTGGATGTGTACTGATGTGAATTAATGTGAGACAGTAAACGCTGCGGGATACAAGACCATTTTTGGAAAAAAATTCCAATAAAGTGAAAATTGAATTGAATAATATCTTCAACAGTATAGCTAAGGGCACTTTATTGTCCAAGTAAAACGGGTTAATTCAGGATATTTGGGACACACTAATATCCCCTTTTTAGGTTGCTGTGATCAGAAACTACCAATACAATGGAGTATTATCACCCTCTGTACTAAAGTTATAGAGTATATGTTTTACGTCACAACATACCCCTTTCAAACCTCTCACCACACCAAAAAAGAAAGAAAAAAAGGACACACCAAAATTCTCTTTGCCCTCTTTATTTGAAGATCCAAACATGACCCTCAAATCAGATTTCAAACTTTGTGTTAAAACAAACAATAAATCAAAGTGTGCACTACCTAGTAAAAATAAATTACTGAGGAATGTAACAAACTGTAAAACATGTGTGCACTATAATTGCTTTGACTAATAATATCAGGTAGATGAGGTAAAACATCCAGCTCTGCCATGAGCAAAATGGTACAAATGATAGTAATGTTTTAAACAAGACAAAGTCACTTCATTATCTGAAAGTGTCTAATATCAGCAGATGATGTTCTCTACTGGGGGAAAGAAGGGGGCATGGGGAATGGCACCATGGGATGTGGTGGCTGCTGGGGCAGTTGAGGAGGATTAAATGGGTACTGTTGGTGGTTTATCCCATTCTGGGCCGGAGCCAGATTACCCGGGAATGACTGGTTCTGGAAAGTTTGATTCCCAAATCCAACAACTGAGTTTGCAGTGTTGTAGCTGGTCTGTCCATTGCCACCATAGCTACTGCTGCTATTGTTACTTTTGTCATAGCCGTTGCCTCCATAGCACCCATTCTGCACCTTTGGTCCGCTACCATAACCCCTGTCACAATCCCTATCTCTGTAACCACTGAAATCTCTCCTACCCCCACTAGAATACCTATCGCGACGATCATCCTTATAGCCGCTGCGACCACCACGGGAACGACCTTTAAATTGAAGGGGGGGGGGGAGAAGGTAATTATGTAATTAATCTCAGGTTTCTAAAATGTTGTGTGTTAAGTAGCAGCCTCACCTCCTCTGTCCTCTGCCATCTGGATCAGTTTTGGGTTGATGGCCTGGTTTGCCTCTCGGAGGACAGAGATTAGGTCGTTGGCCTGTTTCATGTTGTTGGGAGTAAAGAAGGTGTAGGCTGTGCCTGTTTTTTGACTGCGGGCTGTTCTTCCAATACGATGAATATAGTCTTCAGATGAGTTAGGGTAGTCATAATTGATGACAAATTTGACATCTTCCACATCTGTAAAATGTTGCAGTGTGGCAAAAAGGAATGCAGCAAGATTTTGCACACCACAACAGCCAGAGCAAAACAAACAAACAAACAAAAAAAGTTAGGAATGAGTACATTAAACAACTGAATGAAATCTGGGCTGAAAAAGAAAGAAAAGTTAATGGATCAATTTAAACAGAAGTTTCTGACTCCAATGGAAGACTACTGTGAGAAGAGAGAAACGATGCACACTCCACTTAAAAAAGAAGAAGAAAATTAACCTAAATGTTTTCCACCCTCCCATTTTTTACAATAGATGTTTTAGTTTGTTGAGCAATGTCTTACCATTAAGGAATATGCATTCTCTAGTCCTTTCCCAATGCAGCAAACGCCCCACAAATTGTCATGTGACATCGAAGTGCTTCTAATGCAGTAGGGCCACAATGTGCAGTCGCCTCCTCATGTGCCGATTGAGGACTGTTGGGTTGGTTTTGGTTCTAAAGGTCCTTTCTCAGCAGCACACTCATTAGAAGCTTGCTAATAAAGGCCACACTGCAGAGTCCTGCCCAGAACCAATAGACCAGTGCTAATGGAAACCACAAAACTGAAGTTCAAAAACAAAGGCCTAGTGGTATCCAACCCATCTGCACAAGCTATCAAAGACCACTATCATCATATCCCTCATCACAGTCTCGTCTAGGCAAGATCTTCCCAGAAGCCAGTTTTCACTTGAGAAAATGTCTCTCGTTGGCAGGTCTCGACATGACTTTTAAAAAAATGCAGGCGAGGGAGGAACATCAAGCTTGGAAAATTTAGCGGAGCATTTTGTTCAAAATAAAGCTTTCTGCTCCACTGTCTACAGACGTCCCAGAGCTCCTCACATGTGCCAGTTGTCACCAATTGCGGTATGAAGAAAATAAACTAGCTTTCTCCATTTCATGAACACCAGTGATTTGTATAAAGAAAAAAAGCAACTAATCGGAAAAGCTTTTTTTGTTTACATTTTGCAAACACCCCATGCTTGGACAAGCTCAGAATCTGCCCAAATATCAAACAAATGTCTTGCCATTCAGTGTTTTTACAAAATGCATGCAAGGAAAAATGGTAAAACCAGAAATAAGGCTTTTTTTTACTATTATTTTGATAATTTGAGATGGAACATGGGTCGAGATGGAACTGGTGTACTTAAAAGGCATAAAATACATGGACAGAGAACAGAAGTATATATAAACGAGTTCAAACCAGGCTTAGCCACACTGCCTTATTGAAGATTACTGGCACACAGAGCTCAGCTTGGACACCGTCACCTCTCTATGCGACTGGGTGGCAGCCAGTCACCAAGTTCCAATACTCCTCCTTCCCACTCTGCTGGACTGGAGTTGTCATGCCTAGGCCCTGCCACAAAGACTCCACCTTTAGGTGAGAAAAACTCAGAATGCAAAAAGAAGTTAAAGAAAGCAAAGCACTTTCTTTAAAAGTGAAACTTTGTTGGCTTTTAAAAGGACACACAAAGAAAGATGTCAACTTGGAAGGTACTAACCTAATCCACGTGAGGCTACATCTGTTGCAATCAGGATGCAGGCCTTCCCGTACTTAAACTCTAGAAAAAAAAAAGAGAAAGAGGGAGGAAGAGAGAAAGGAACATTCAGAGGTCAAAGACAGATTTACTTGATATTCAGCAATTTTAGAAATGAAAGGGCTGATTTGTATGTTAACAGAATATAGAGTGTAGCATTCATTGGTGTTCATTACTATGGTACCAAGTTGATACCGAATTTGTGTAAAAAAAAAAATATTTAAAAAAAAATTCTATCAGCCAGGAAAGGCTCCAAACCATAAATTTTGCTGGGGTAGATTCTGGGTTGTAGCACTAGCTTAAACTACATGATTAATATAATTAATATACATTTATGATAAACCTGAAATGAGTCAAAGTCTTATGGTTTTGGAACAACATGAGGGAATCAAGATATTTCTTAATATTTGGTTTTTATAACAAATTATAGTTATGCCAAGCTATATAATAATAATATATACATATTAGGGCTGGGTATTGACACAAATTTCACAATTCAATTCAATTTCGATTAACAAGCTTGCGATTCGATATCGATTATTTTGGATATATACTGTATCAGGTACAATACATGGCAAATTTTCTCAAGGAAAACAAATCTCTTAAATTCTGTAAACTATGGGAGTCAGTTGTAGCCTACTACAGGGGTGCAAACTCATCAGGGGTGAAAAAGGTGACAAAAACATGAGCCTTTTTTATTATGTTTATGATAGTAAAGCTGCATTTGTTGGCAAAATAGTAGCCTAATGTTAGTAGTGAAAACAACACCAACAACTTTAAATCAAAACAAAAGCTGGCCACCTCAGGCTACTTAACAGTTCCAAGTAGGGCTGCAACAACTAATCGATAAAATCGATAATGAAAATCATCGATAACGATTCTCATTATCGATTAGTCGGGTCTGCTCTCTGTACGCGAAGCTTCCACCAGTCGCGCCAAATTACAGCACTGAATAACACATTTTTATGGACAAAATGTGCATCTAGAAATAGTGGAGGGGAAACAGAGTGAGCTGATGCAGGAAAGGTACGTGATTCAAGTGCCCAAAACATGAGAATTGTTTATTTTAAGCTTCAAGCGAATGCATTAGAGTTTAACAGACCCTGTCATGCTCTTTGACGATGTGTGTGTGCGTCTGTGTCCTCAGCGCAAAACCTTCATTTTATAGGTTATATCCACTGATCTATATAGAGAACAGTAGTTATATCCTCATCTGTAAATTTTACTAATTCACGCGAGCAGGGCCGGCCCAAGCACTTATGGGGCCCTAAGCAGAATTTTATTTGGGGGCCCCTCGGTGCCACCAATACGATGTTAGTAGTTGTAGCTGTGTTGCTTACATCATGTCTGGTTAATTGTAACAATAGCAAACCCATAAGAGTGATCAGGTGTTGATATTCAAAGCCTTACAGCACTACAGTTCAGACTGGGATATGTACTTTTTTTTATTTTTTAGGTAGTCTCTTATGCTGAATATGCTCACTTTCCCCCAGGACTCTTTGATGAATAGAATGTTCAAAAGAACAGCATTTCTCTGAAATAGAAAGCTTTCAAAAAATCCTAAAAACATTGTACACAACTGTTTTCAACACTGATACACTCTAAAAAATGCTGGGTTAAAAACAACACAAGTTGGGTTGAAAATGGACTAACCCAGCAATTGGGTTGTTTTAACACAGCGATTGGGTTGTTTTAAGCAAACATTTAACCCAACTGCTGGGTTAAAACGACCCATTCACTGGGTTAAAACAACGCAAATGCTGGGTTAAAAAAAAACATTCACTGGGTTAAAACAACCCAATTGCTGGGTTAGTCCATTTTCAACCCAACTTGGGTTGTTTTTAACCCAGCATTTTTTAGAGTGTAATCATAAATGTTTCTTGAGCTCAAATCATCATATTACAATGGTTTCTGAAGGATCATGTGACACTGAAAACTGGAATAATGATGATGAATTCAGCTTTTAACACAGGAATAAATCACACTTTACTATACATTCACATAGACAAGCTGTTTTACATTATAATAATATTTCACAATATTACAGTTTTACTGTAGCTATTTTTGATCAAATAAATGCATCCTTGGTGAGCAGAAGAGACTTCTTTTAAAAAAGAAATGTTGATTTCTTTCAAATATTAAACAGAGCTTTTATTTTGGCGGAAATAAACATTTATTTTTTTTACATTCCATTCGTCTGTGTAGAAACAACCTTTTTATTTTCTAAATAAAAACTTCCAAAATGTAGGCTACACAACTTATAATTCCAAGGGGACGATAGACTATAGCACTTGCAGAAAAGCATTTACTGAGAAACTGGAAGCTATGCTGTAGCCTACTCCAAAACATGCAGCACGTCAGACAAGATATTTGCACCAAACCACAGCGCTTTCTCAAATCATCCATTCATAAAAAGGTTACCGGGCAATAGACGAGTACGTTTTAGCGCCGATTTTCTTGCACTTTGGACTTTGAACCCTGGCTAACAAGCGAATAGTGTCCGAGCGATGGCGCCGCGAGCTCGTGCAGAGCTGTCAGAATCAATCCGTGCATTTATTAGAAAACGTAACATTTTGCAGTTTATTTAGTAATTGTTTAAGGCCATTTCGCGATTTCAATCATCATAACATTCAGCAAAAAGTTTTAATGTGCTCTTGGGGGCCCCCTGGTGGCCACGGGGGCCCTACGCAGCCGCTTAGTTCGCTTGTGCCTTGGGCCGGCTCTGCACGCGAGTATTTCCATTTTGCATGAAAGCGACAGAGAGGGAAACAATTTATATTCAGGCAAAAACATTCATTTAGCTGCAATATCTGCTCTAGGCGCTAAATTTAGTTCCCTTTCGAACGGTCAGTTCGTACTGCGTCGAAGACACCATGGGAATTTTCCTATTCTCGAATATACTGAAGTAATTTGTAAAATCACGCAGTGCTACTGCCCAGTCAAAACAGTGTCGAGACATCTTGCACGCTATTGGCTGGCCAGTGGGAACTGCATGAACCAATGGCAGAACAGCGTAATCTGAGCGAACCAATGGGCACAAAGCCCGCGAAGCTGAGCGCAAGAGGCCGCGAAAGGGGCATATAAAATACGCTGTAACTGTCAAAAACGTCAGATTAATCTCCTTCAGCGACGATCTACGGTCCTCGCTGATAAACTCGAACTACACCACCTTCACCGTGAATTGACGAGCCTGCAGCGGAGTAGCGAGCTAGCCAGCCCAGAGTCCTGCGAGAGTCAGCGGCCTGCTGTATTTCAGCGCGCCAGCGATCCCGCGAGCTGTCACGCCATTCCCCTGCGCTCTTTGGTGAAACACTATGGTGTATCCTTTCTGTACAATGCTGAGAAAAACATATCGCTTGTGTGGCATGTGCAGTACTTACCTGCACTAGGAGGATAACCACGACGGGTGCGTTATCTGTCTAGGCAAGGCCCACGCGGATCCGGCTGCTCTCACTGCGAGGGTATGCCCATTTCCTCCCTCCGTTTCCGGATAGCACTCTTTTCAGAGCGCGACCCCGGCCCTTGCGCTCTCCCTTTCCCCTTTCCGTCCGAGCCTCGGCGGGATAGAATGGCGGAACAAGTGGGCTGAGTATACCAAGGCTAGCGAGTTCACGACGGCCCAGTGCCCGCGCGCCTCGTCTTCGCCTCAGAGAGACGTTTCCCCTGTGACGTTCTCTTGATCGGACCTGCTCCCTCCGCTCGACGCCGAGGGCCTGGTCTCATTCGGCGGCAATGAGGAAGACGAATCCGCACGATTACCAACGTCTCGCTCTTCCTTTTCTCTCACTTAGGCCGCGCTAAGAAGCGCCCCGGACAGAGAATGCCAGAGTGGACGAGCGAACTAATGCCGGAGCTTCCCGCATTACTCGCTCTCAGACTGCTGGAGATATTGAGAGCACGGCTTACGTTACAGACTGCAGCTCAAGCTTTCTACAGCAGCAGCGCACGCGCGCTCACTGTTGAGAGCGCGACTTACGTCATTGCTACCTCGAGAACCTCCCAGTGAGTGTCTTGAGCACCATCAGTGAAGCTAGAGCTCCGTCTACTAGACATCTCTATGCCCTTAAATGGTCAGTGTTCTCTGACTGGTGTTCAGTCAGGAACTATAACCCAGTGTCATGCGAGATATCACAGATTCTCGTTTTTCTACAAGAGATGTTGAATGCAGGACACACTCCATCCACACTCAAAGTCTACACGGCAGCTATCGCTGCATCTCATACGCCTATAGCTGGCCAATCAGTAGGCAGACACGACATGGTCATAAAATTCTTAAAAGTAGCCAGGAGGCTTAACCCCCCTCACCCTCCTACGGTGCCATCCTGGGACCTTCATTGGTCCTAACAGCACTAAAAAGACCTCCCTTCGAGCCGTTGCAGACGGCTGAATTAAAGACGTTTTCGCTGAAAACTGCCCTGCTATTAGCACTAGGCATCTGTTAAGCGTGTCGGTGACATTCAAGCGTTATCTGTGAATGCATCATGTTTAGAATTGGCTCAGGCGATTCTAAAGTCATCCTCAAACCAGGCATGGTTGTGTACCTAAAGTGCTTTCAACACCGTTCAAAGCACAGGTAATCACTCTCTCTGCCCTCCCCCTTCGGAGGATGAGAGACAGTTACACCTGCTCTGCCATGTTAGGGCGCTTAGAGCATATATTGAGCGGTCCTCCCACTTTAGACAGTCGGAGCAGCTCTTTGTAAGTTTTGGTGACCGAACTAAGGGACTTCCAGTCACCAAACAAAGCCTAGCCAGATGGCTAGTGGACGTGATAGCGTTTGCATATGACACTATGGACCTCCAATGCCCCATAGGTGTCAAAGTGTGTACATATATATTATATATATAAATGATGTGTCAGTAACTCTAGTCTTGAGCCTTTCTAATAAGTGTCACTGCGCTTATCATAGCACGGCGGGATTTACAGGTTCCCATGGCGTCTTCGACGCAGTACGAACTAACCGTTCGAAAGGGAACGTGCTCGGTTACTTAACGTAACCTCGGTTCCCTGAGATAAGGGAAGGAGTACTGCGTAGATGGCCATGCTATGGCGCTGACTCGGGTGATCGTCGCTTCAGTCAATTTAACTTGACGTTTTTGACAGTTACAGCGTATTTTATATGCCCCTTTCGTGGGCTCTTGCGCTCAGCTTCGCGGGCTTTGTGCCCATTGGTTGCTCAGATTACACTGTTATGCCATTGGTTCATGCAGTTCCCACTGGCCAGTCCAATAGCGTGCGAGATGTCTCGACACTGTTTGTGACTGGGCAGTAGCACTGCGTGATTTACAAATTACTTCAGTATATTCGAGAATAGGAAAATTCCCATGGCATCTTCGACGCAGTACTCCTTCCCTATCTCAGGGAACTGAGGTTACATTAAGTAACCGAGTACGTTTTAAAAGCCAACATGTAATTCAAGTATTTTATGAGAGTAGGAACTGTAAAATGATAACAGCGTGTAATTGAATATACATTTAAGAAGTTTCTACAGGATAAAGAATGACAGTAACAGGTATTGTGTCCATAGAGAGAGGAGAGAGAGAGAGAGAGATAGAGAGAGAGAGAGAGAGAGAGAGAGAGAGAGAGAGAGGAGAGAGAGAGAGAGAGAGAGAGAGAGAGAGAGAGAGAGAGAGAGAGAGAGAGAGAGAGAGAGAGAGAGAGAGAGAGAGAGAGAGAGAGAGAGAGAGAGAGAGAGAGAGAGACGGACAAGGCGGCGGACTGAGTTTAATTTAATCAAAGGACTTTATATAAGTAGGCTATTTAAGACTTACAGGACAGGTATAACTTGATTTGGCTTTCCTGAAAGCAGAAATATTGTACTGCTACCACAATTAAATATCCTCCTATTTATTTTAGTTTGTCCATTTTCTTTTCTTACCCCCCAAAAATATTTAGATTGCATTTTTTATGAAAAAATATTTTTACCAAGATAGATTGCCCCCTTTTGCATATTAGTAGCAGTATTTGATTGGGGAAAAGTGTACCGTGTACTTTTTTCGTTCATTCGATTTTCCTTATAGAAACGGTATTAAAAAACAAAAACGACTCCTTTTTCGTTTTTTTTTAAACAAAACGAAAAACAAGAATTCAGCTTTATTTTTCGTTTTTCGTTCAGAGGTGGAAATTAATAAACGGCTTGAATATTCAATTTCTAGACGTGGGCGGTAATTAAATGCCCCTTTCTGCTGATTGGTCAGCCGAAGATCAAATGTTCCATCATTAGTTCTTCCTCAGTACCGCACAGCAGAATAATAGTCCTGCGCTTCTACGGATTTTTTACGTGTTTATTGCAGCTACATTTCATCTTTTATTCATAAAACAATCCGATTAACGAATGGCTCGACACAACCCGTCCCGGGGCACAGTCTAGACAGGGCTTTCTCCTGTGTAGATATAAATTCACATACACTTCGCATCAGCTGGGTCTGGCAGGATATATGATGGCTGTCATAGCCTATACCCATGGTTGCCCAGTAAAAATAAATAAATAAAGACAATTAATTAGTTGTAAATTAAATAAACACTAATAAAAATAAATAGATTAAGATATAAATTAATATTATCAATAGTTGTAAATTAAATATTTTAAACTTTAGACTTGGGTATTGGGCCTATTCACGCAAGAACTGTCATTCTGACTAACTGAAAACCGGAGAACACCGTTCACACAGTTTCAATAGCCTAAATTGCAATGGGTTAATTAGACTGAATTAACTAATAAGCAGATAAACGCCAACAGTCAAGCGCAGACCAGTAGGCCTATTGAAGTGTTCAGGAGATATGCAGCAGTTATAGCTACCTTTTGGTTTTGAGTTTACTTAATTAATAGTGAGAATTAATTGATGTCAAACAAAACGGCGCGTGTTATTTTCTCTAATAAGTAAACTTCCAAAGCACATCATGTGCGTTCTCTCCGCGCTGTCCTGTGTCCCGCAGCTTCACGCAGATTGTGAGAGTTGGCCATCCAAACAAAACGGGCCAAATATGTATCTAAAAACAATTATTCAGGCCAAAATTAATGTGGTGGGGCAATGAACACAATGTTTTTTGTATGTGTGTCTGTGTGCACAAAATTTTCAAAAATATTCATTGCCTCCATCCTATGATTTTTATAATCGACCATCGCTATTTGCCAGAAAATAAGTCGCACCTGAGTGTCATGTTGAGAGACGCAACGCGTCACATCGTTATTAAAACTGCATTTTATTATTAGCCTACATTCAGAATTAGTATTAAATACAGGTAATAAAATACAACAACACTGGGTTATGTGCGTTCAACTTGCCCAACAGATCAATTGCAACCATTGTACAAAAGACCAAGCAGAATATTTTGTTTTTATTGAACATTATTACTGAAGTTTTATTTTGATAATATAGCCTATGCTTGAGTCGCCGGCGACAACGTGATTTTTTTTTTCCTCAGCAGAGGAAATAAATGTATCATCATACTGATGATAGGACATCATAATCATCATCCTAAAATGTATACTTTTATTTGTGCACATTAAAAATGACTACAATATGTCATGCCTTTGAAAAATAAAGAAAACACTTCTGGCGCACACCATAACATTAACCAAAATACAACGAATACTTGACCAACCTACTTTTAAAAGTTTAGATTATTTTACGTTAAATGAATAAATCACTGCATGTTTCATGATAATCTATATTTTAATTGTTATTGCATACTCTGAATTGTACCACAATGTCTTATTTCTGTTTTGTACTTTGTAATTGAACTAATAATAAAAAAAAATATTCTGAACGAAAAATAAAGCTGAATTCTTGTTTTTCGTTTTGTTTAAAAAAATGAAAAAGGAGTCTTTTTTTGTTTTTTAATACTGTTTCAAAGGAAAATTGAATGAACGAAAAAGTACACGGTACACTTTTCCCCAATCAATTTTTTTATTTTATTTAAACCTCATATTTTTAATCTTTTAAATGAATCCATAATTGAGATTTAAATCTGAGTTTAAAGTTATGGAGCAACATGATTAAAGTTAATCCATCTTAAATATAAATTAAATCCATGTTCAAAATGATGGTTTAAATGTAAACCTGCTTATTTTTAAACAAGGTTTAAAGTTTTGTGCAATACGATTATTAGATAAACCTTGATTTAATCTAGATTTAAGAGTAATTGTTGGTAACCCACCCTATAAGTCTTTTAAAAAATAATTTAAATGGATAATATGTGTACATCCTGTGTACCTAATTACTGTTTGTCTGATGAGTGTCCAATCTCTAACTGATTTCCCCACACAAATGTTAATGCTTTGATGTTAAAGCTAGAATGTCACTAATGTGTTTATTCACAAAAAGGCATGATTTTTATTTTTATATATATTATAGCAATTTTATTTTTTATCTAGGCTACATTTTCCATACCAACAAAGAAACAAAAAAAAGGACAAAATAAATAAGCTGATCTGTAGCATGTTAAATGGTGGTAGCCTAGTCCAGTGGTTTTCAAAGTGGGGGGGTCGCGGCAAGTTGGAAGAAAAAAGCAAAAAAAAGCACAAAAAAAAATTAAAAATTATATATAAATATTTATATTATTATGAGTATTTTTATGAAATAGCATTATAATAATTTGTTGATATCTGAACATTAAACTTTTAATGCTAATCTTTCTGATTGGCTGGGTACATCACGTTATCTGTCAGTGTTGCCTTGGTAACAACCGCCAGTGCTCAGTGTTTAAGCTATTAATTAAACGTTAATAAGCTGGCTAGCTCTATGTCAAAACTTTATCAAAATGGATCGATTTTTAAAAAGGAAAAAACCTGACGAGCCAGCTATCGAAACCTCAGATAAAAAAAATCAGAAAACAAACTTCTGGCCGAGTAAGACCCGTAGGTATTAGGCAGCGTACATAAAGTATGGATTTACCTGCGTCACGAAAAATGGACACGAGTGCCCCAAATGCGTTCTTTGCTCCGAGATCCTCTCCAACGAATGCTTAAAACCATCAAAACTTCAACGTCACCTGAACCAGAAGCATCCAGCAGAGGCCGAAAAACCAATAGACTTTTTTAAAAGAAAGGAAGAACATTTGAACAGGCAGTCAGCAACATTCGTGCGGCAAGCTACCGTTCCTGAGAGAGCATTGAGGGCATCATTTTTGGCCTCCTTTCACATTGCGCGAGCTAAGAAGCCGCACACAATTGGGGAAGATTTGATACTACCAGCTACCAAAGACATTGTTAAAGAGTTACTGGGTGAGGATGCTGCCAAGAAAATTGACGCTGTACCACTCTCTGATAATACTGTGAGCAGACGTATTGGAGACATGGCTGAGGATGTGTCTGCTCAACTGCTGGACCAGGTGAGAGCTAGCGAATGTTTTGCACTGCAGCTTGATGAAAGTACGGATGTGGCTAACGCTGCCGAGTTACTTGTGTATATACGATTCATTTCCAAAGAAATGTTCGTTGAGGAATTACTGTTTTGTAAAGAACTTGAAAGCAGAACCACCGGGAAAGAGATTTTTCAAGTGGTGGACGAATATATTGATTCAAATGGACTTGACTGGAATCGTTGCGTGGGTGTGTGTACTGACGGGGCCGCGGCTATGACTGGGAAGAACAGTGGGGTGACGGCTCTCATCAAACAGAAGGCCCCGAATGCGGCGTTCACGCACTGTATGCTCCATCGAGAAGCTCTGGTGGCTAAACGGTTGGATGATGAGCTTAATCTGGTACTACAGGACATAATACACGTAGTAAACTTCATTAAAGCACGCCCCTTAAAACACAGACTGTTTGCTCTTCTGTGTAAAGAAATGGGAGCCCGTTTTGATGGATTGCTGCTTCACTCAAACGTACGCTGGCTTTCACGGGGGGCAGTTTTGAACCGCGTGTATGAGTTGCGGAGGGAGATTGCAGAGTTTCTCTTGTCTGAAAAACATCAGCTGGCCGACCGTTTTAAAAATGCAGCCTGGATTCTCAAACTTGCATATATGGCTGACATTTTTTGTCATCTGAATGTGCTTAACCAAAGCATGCAAGGGCGTGACACATACATAGTCCATATGCAAGACAAAGTGCGTGCTTTTTCTCTGAAGATTACGCTGTGGTCAAGCAAGCTCAAGGAGGGAATTACAGAAATGTTCCCACTATTACACCAAGAGCTGCTGTCATCTGGGGGTGAGTTGGACACCATTTCTCCGCTGATACAATCCCACCTGGAGCACCTCCAGGGATATTTCAGAGAATATTTCCCTGACCTTGACAGCACCCAACTAAACTGGGTAAGAAACCCATTTGCCCCTGATGTAGGCTCTTGTCTGGACTTAAAATCACAGGAGGAGCTGATTGAGATGACTTCTTCCTGGGACTTAAAAATGAAGTTTGAGTCTCTTTCCCTCTCTAACTACTGGATGTATGTAAGAAAAGACTTCCCCATCCTAGCTGAGAGTGCTCTGAAATGCCTTCTTCCTTTTGCAACCACTTATTTGTGTGAGTCTGGCTTTTCAGCTTTAAAAGTACTTAAAACAAAACACAGAGCACGTCTAAATGTGGAGAGTGACATGCGTGTTGCACTGACAGACATAAAGCCCAGACTTGACAAACTGTGTAGGAGCCACCAGGCCCACCCATCCCATTAATTCTCTCACACTCACACTCACACTCACACTCACACACCCTCTCTTTAAGATTTTTCTTTTTACATTTACTGACACACACAGATACAATGTTAAATGTTGAAATTACTGTACCAAATTTGAAGATATTGAAATTACTTTACCATATATGAAGATCTGACATACAAATGTTATTATTGCAACACTAATAAAGTTCAATGGATGTTCAACTAGGTGTTTTATTTATTTATTTACATTTGGTGTAGTTTTGTTGATGGGTTCAATAACAACGTGCAAAAGGGGGGCCTTGGCCAGAACCTGGTGGAATTTGGGGGGCCTTGTCATGGAAAAGTTTGGGAACCCCTGGCCTAGTCTATGAATGGGACACCCCTCTAAGCTCACAGAAATGGTTAGACCCAAGTCTTCAGCAGCCAATGACACTGACCCGTTCAAACTGAATTTTAACGCGTATTTTACGTGTTAAATACGCGTGAAATACGCGCTGATTCGTCACACGTATTTAACACGTATTTCACGCGTATTTAACACGTGAAATACGTGTTACGTAAAATACGTGTTAAATACCTGTTCAAATTCACGTGTTTTTGGCCCTCTTGGCTTTCCATAGTTAGACCAGCACGTTATTAGAACCATAGATATTAGAACGTCTCGCAGAGAACGCGCCTGGCTTGTGCACCTTAACACGAGCGCGGTCGCGTGTCTGCTGAAGTGAGCGGTGGTTTTTAACAGGTTATTTTACTCTCAAACAATCTTAGACAAGCTGTCCATGATAATTGTTTGCTGTATCCGCATGGCTGTATTTTTTTCCTCTCTTTTTACCATTCTGATTGTTGTTTCATGCATCAAATATATTAATAAAACGATGTGTAGTCCATCTGGATGGTGATGGGTGTTATTTATAACAATAGTATAATAATAATAATTTATGTTCCCAAAAATAACTCTGGTGATGTATAAACCCATCTTTCACATCTAAGCATGTTGGTCTGATGTGAACAGGTGCTGGTGGTGTGATGGAGATAATAGGCTGTGGCATCATTTAAAAGCCACAGCCTAGAATTGTTGCTGGCCATGTCCATACCTTTATGACCTCTGATGTTTCGGTCTCACTCCCGCAAAAATATAGGCTATGTTAACTTCTCCCGGCCGCAACATTCACGTTTTGTCCCGCTCCTGCCCACATAAACGTAGGCTATTATTTTCTGTATGTCCATGAAAAATCCATGAAATTGTTTCAAGTTACTAGCCTACACATTCCCACATAAACGCTCCCGATAAAATACTTGTTATTAAAGCATCAATTTTCACAAACTACTTTTAACAGAAAAGCAATAGGCTGCCGCGTGCATATAGTTTGGCATGAATGCGTGTAATGGAGCCCTGCCCGGGCCTTAAATTTAGGCCTAGCCCGGCCCGTGTCCGTCAGTTTATTAAAATTCTTGGCTCAAGTCTGACTGGAGCCTGTGTTTTTTTGTTTGTTTATCGTTACTATTACACATATGTTGCAGCCATTAAAATGGTTCAGCTTTGTTTTTAATGTCAAAGTAGTTGTATTTCATTTCGTTTAGTTTAGTTTCTTAAGTAAATTTTGAAAAATGTTTGGAGCAGTTTTTATTTGTTAAATTAAGTTTTTTTTTTTTTAAGTGACGACCAAGCGGCCAGTGGCCGACAGTGAGTTAACTCAACGCTTTAGCCTCTCAAATCAACACTTGTCTTGCCTATAATAAAATCCATATAAAACACTTCAAGCATCACAATGTTAGTTTAAACGTTTAGCCTACTATCACCACGACAGTAAAAAGGCATTTTTGACAAACTGAGGCAGGCTGATGCTGCTAGCAACGGCGCTTGCAACACAATCTAAAAAACAGGAATGCACGAGTAACGGCTGAGCTCAGTATTTTGACTGAATAATACGGTTTCTTTCTCGCAAAACTTTCCATTCATGGCACACGTCTCACTGTATCATTGCGTGATACTTTTGTATCATTTTTGTAGGCTAATGTTTTAGCCTGGTCGCTATTCACTGCCATTAGGCTATATGGAGGAGCGCGTTTTAAAATTTCTGCTTTTGAGGTCCGAAAAAGATAGAAGCATATAGGCCTAGGGAAAAATATATCTAAATTACGGCACATGCTCTCAATGCAAAATGTTGAACAGTTAGTTCATGCGTTCAGGACCTCAAGGCTAAATAGAATACTCTCTAACACTTGATGGCTGCTCTGTCAAGTCCTCGTCGTCAGTGAGGAACCTGGGTGTGCTCTTTGATACCAATCTTTCGTTTGAAAGCCACGTTTCTAGCATCTTAAAAATATATCTAAATTACGGCACATGCTCTCAATGCAAAATGCTGAACAGCTAGTTCATGCGTTCATGACCTCAAGGCTAGATTATTGTAATGCTCTACTGGGTGGTTGCCCTGCTCGCTTAATAAATAAACTCCAGCTGGTCCAAAACGCAGCAGCTCGAGTTCTTACCAGAACCAGGAAGTATGACCATATTAACATGAAATGATTGTTAGGCTGCATTAACTAGGTCAGCTGGAAACGGGAACACTTCCCATAACACCTGATGTACTCGTTACATCATCAGAAGAATGGCATCTACGCTAATGATAGTCTCTCTGTTTTATCTAGAGGTTTACTGCAGTCAGCCGGATCTGGGCCGTATCCAGTTCAGATGGTGGACCTGCGCCCAGAGAAGACCAACACAGGACCCAGAAGTGTCTGCAGAGACCATGATTAGACTCCCCTGCAACTGCCTTATCGACACGGCATCTCAATAAACCCATCTCCGGCGTGTTGACTCCGATCATTCGAATATTACAATTAAATAATACTTAAATCGATATGTCATCCTCAATAAACCCGTCTCCAGCGTGTTGCCTCCGATCATTCGAATATTGCACTTTAATAATTATTTAATCAACATCGTCCTCAATACATCGCCCTCATCCTCCGGGAAGAGCAGAGGGGGCGGATTGTGCATTTATATTAACAAAGCTTGGTGCACAAACTCTGCTATTGTTGGGAGTCATTGTTCAGCTAACCTGGAGTTTCTCATGGTTAAATGTAGACCGTTTTATCTACCCCGGGAGTTCACCTCCACCATTATCACAGCAGCCTATATTCCACCTGATGCTGATGCCAAGCTTGCTATGAAAGAACTTCACGCAGCCATCAGTAAACAACAGACTGATCACCCGGAAGCTGCGTTTATTGTTGCAGGTGACTTTAATCACTCAAACTTAAAGTCAGTGCTACCCAAGTTTCACCAGCATGTTTCCTGCCACACCAGAGGAAACAAAACCTTAGACCATGTTTACACAAACATGGCCGGAGCTTACGTTGCAACACCCCTCCCCCACCTGGGACAGTCAGACCACCTCTCTTTGTTTCTCAGACCCAAATATTCACCCCTCATCAACCGTGTGAAGCCATCAGTAAAGACCATCAAGGTGTGGCCTGCGGGGGCAGACTCCACACTCCAGGAAAGGTTTCTAAACACAGACTGGAGTATGTTTGCTTCTCAAGCCACCAGTGGCGCTCACACGGACATTGACTCCTACACCTCCTCAGTATTGGATCATATCAATACCACCATCGACAGTGTTACAACCCAGAAACTGATCACCACATACCCAAATCAGAAGCCTTGGATGAACAGGGAAGTACGACTCCTGTTGAAGTCACGCAACACTGCCTTCAGATCAGGAGATGCACAAGCCTACAGCGCATCCAGGGCAAACCTGAAGAGGGGCATCAAAAAGGCCAAGCACTGCTACAAGCTTAAGATTGAGGGTCACTTTTCCAACTCTGACCCTCGACGCATGTGGCAGGGCATCCAGGCCATCAGTGACTACAAACCCCCCCACTCCACCCCCGCAGCCACTGATGTCAACTTCCTGAATGAGCTAAATTACTTTTATGCTCGTTTTGAAAGAGACAACAGAGAAACTGCCACCAAGCTCAAACCCTCAGCTGACCACCCACCAATCACACTCTCCTCCACAGATGTCTGCAAGTCACTGAGCCGGATCAGCGCGCACAAGGCTGCTGGACCAGACAACATCCCTGGACGTGTGCTCAGGGCATGTGCGGAGCAGCTCGCTGGGGTTTTTAGACATTTTCAACCTGTCTCTCGCCCAAGCAGCTGTACCATCATGCTTTAAACGCACTTCCATTGTGCCAGTGCCGAAACACTCCAGCCCGAGGTGCCCTAATGACTACCGCCCTGTAGCACTCACACCCATCATTATGAAGTGCTTTGAGCGGCTGGTCCTGGAACACCTAAAAGACTCTATACCATCCACATTGGACTCACACCAGTTTGCCTACCGCAGCAATAGGAGCACAGAGGATGCCGTTTCCATGGCACTGCACCATGTGCTCACCCATCTGGACAGTAAAAACACTTATGCACGCATGCTGTTTGTTGACTTCAGCTCAGCATTCAACACTGTCATCCCATCCAAGTTAATTGCCAAACTTGGAGACCTGGGCATCAACACTTCAATGTGTAACTGGATTTTGGACTTCCTAACTGACAGACCCCAGAATGTTCGATCAGGATCCACCTGCTCCACGTCCATCACACTCAACACTGGTGTACCACAGGGCTGTGTGCTAAGTCCGTTTCTCTACTCCCTCTTCACCTCCGACTGCAAGCCTGTGTATGGAACTAATTCCATCGTCAAGTTTGCGGACGACACTACGGTGATTGGTCTCATCAGCAACAACGATGAGACTACCTACAGGGAAGAGATCCAGCACCTGGCCACATGGTGCGCTGATAATAACCTGCTCCTCAACACCACCAAAACGAAGGAGCTCATTGTGGACTTCAGGAAGGAGTCAAGAGGCACACACGACACCATCCACATCAATGGAATGGCTGTTGAGCGTGTCTCCAGTTTCAAGTTCCTGGGGACCCACATCTCGGCGGACATGTCGTGGACGACCAACACCTCCAGCCTGGTCAAGAAGGCTCACCAGCGCCTCTTCTTCCTGAGGACACTGAGGAAGAATCAGCTCTCCTCGGCTATCCTGGTGAACTTCTACCGCTGCGCAATAGAAAGCATCCTGACCAACTGTGTGGCAGTGTGGTATGGGAGCTGCTCTGTTGCGGAGCGCAAGGCACTGCAGCGGGTGGTGAAAACTGCCCAGCGCATCACAGGGACTCCACTGCCTGCCATCGAACACATCCAGAGGAAACGCTGCCTGCATCGAGCTCGCAGCATCCTCAAGGACTCCTCTCACCCAGCCCACAGACTGTTTTCTCTCCTGCCCTCCGGCAGGCGTTTCAGGATCCACCGGACCAGGACCAGCAGACTTAAGAACAGTTTTTTCCCCAGAGCTGTCTCTTTACTGAACTCAAACCCCCGTTGATCCACTTCCCTCATAAACTGCGAACTCTCCTACCTCACATCTGCCTTCACTTTGTTATTTGCACTACCGACTGTTTATTACAGTAACAACTGTTTACTTATGCATTCTGCACCACCATACCGTAACTGGATTATGCTCATCTGCACTGCCGACTGTATTTACAGTAACAATGTTTACATTTGCATTTTGCACCGTACTTCTAACTGTAATATGCAACCACTTTCCACTGCACTTTTACACTTTCTTTCAGATAGCTCTGTCCATAATTTATTGTACTAACTTAATCCACTGCTATATTCCTCATATTAGCCTAACATATTATTGTATACCTCTAACTGTAAAATTCTGTTCAAAGTAATAGCCGTCTGTATATTTATTCATAGTACATAGTCACCTGTAAATTCTGTTTATAGTAATAGCCATCTGTATATTATATTCATAGTACATATTCACCTGTAAATTCTGTTTATAGTAATAGCCATCTGTATATTATATTCTAGTACATATTCACCTGTAAATTCTGTTTATAGTAATAGCCATCTGTATATTTATTCACTGTATATATTCATCTGTAAATTCAGTTCTGCTTATAGTAATAACCATCTCTCTACTTATACATATTTATATATATTCAGAACATTTTTATGTCCTGCACTTACGCAACCATTGTATATCCTGCACTTGCTGCTATTGCACTTCTGGTTAGACCTAAACTGCATTTCGTTGCCTTGTACTTGTACTTGTGTAATGACAATAAAGTTGAATCTAATCTAATCTAATCTAATCTAATAAACCCGTCTCCAGCATGTTGCCTCCGGTCCCTCAAATATTCCGATCTATTATGACCTCTGACCTGTAAAGCTGCCAGAATAATAATAATTATAATAATACGCTGTTTGTTAATTGGCCAGAGGAGAACTGGCACCCCGACTGAGCCTGGTTTCTCCCAAGGTTTATTTTTCTCCATTAGGTCACCTAATGGGGTTTTGGTTTCCTTGCCACTGTTGCCTCTGGCTTGGCGTGCTCAGTTGGGGACACTACATTTTTCAACTAAACATCTAAATAAATTTAATTAATAAATTAAATTAACCATATAAACTACATTACTGATCTAATTATTGATTTAAAGCCCACACTGTCACTGTATGATAATTGAAATGAACTGATAACATCAGCGTTTTCTCCAGAATGGCTATACAGCTGAATAAAATTATGCTGCATTATTTTCCTGTTTAACACTGTAAAACTGCTTTGAAACAATCTACATTGTTAAAAGCGCTATATAAATAAAGTTGACTTGACTAGGGCATTGGAAGTTGGAACAGCAGGGTGAGTAAAAGGTGGCTTTATTTTCATTTCAGGGTGAAGTGAGCGGCGGTTTACAACAGGTTACTTTACTCTCAAATAAATTTAGACAAGCTTGCTGTATCAGTATGGCTGTATTTTTTCTCTCTTTTTACCATTCTTATTGTTGTTTAATGCATCAATTATATTAATTAAACGATGTGTAGTCTGGATGGTGATGGCGTTATTTATACATAATAGGCCTAATAATAATAATTTTTATTCCCAAAAATATTTATGAACATTTTTGTTGGAGAGGTTTTGGACTGTAAGGTTCTGATTGGCTAATGGATGAGTAAACCCCCCTGGGTTCCGGTCAGAGCACCAATAATGAAGAGACAGGTGATCAGCTTAACACTGTGTATTGGAGGTAGATAGATGGACCACAGATGAATATTCAATGATGTACATAGTCTGGAAAATAAGTACAATAAAGATAATGAATAAACAAAAACATAAACAATAATAAGCGTTCACTTTTACATAATGGAAAATAAGTATTCCTGAATCACATCAGTGACATTTCTTCACTAAATATCCAGTTAAATAAACAGAAACAAGGTATCTTTACAGGAAATGCAAAAGCGATCATTTGCCATGAACAACATACAGTGACCATATATGGATATCCTGTTGGCGCATATCTGAATAACACAGAATGATCGCTACAGGACATATCTGGGCATGCACGGATACATATAACACTGTTCAAATCACTATTAATATAAATATAAGCGAATAAGCTTACTTTGAGATCAGTAACTAACATCCTGATTTGACATCACGCCGATCACACACACACACACAGCAGACAGCGGCAACTCAACTAACGATGCTGTTCACTGGTGGAATATTACTGCAACTTCAGTGTCATAATAAAAGTCCCAACTGAATGAGCCTTTAATACAGCCGCCCCCAAAGATGTGGAGCATCTTTGCTTCTATGAAAGGTGACAGAACTAATCAGGGCTGGGAGCATTAGGTCCATCTTTTGGTAAGGCCGGCAGGATGACCAGGCGGGCTACTGGTCTAGTGTAAACTTGGCCCTTTATCTCCACATCAGCGGACCGGATATGACCATCCAGGCTTAGGTGGGTCTTGATGACTTGTCCCACAGGCCAAATGGTCCGAGGAAGTTGGGGATCTACCATCAGAACAAATGTTTTCTCCTTCAAGTCAGGTGGAGAGGCTTGACATTTCTGCCGAGTTTGAAGGCTAGGAAGATAGTCCCTTATGAACCTGGCCCAGAATCGGTCCGCTAAGACCTGGGAATGTCTCCAGGGCCGACGACTCAACATCTCTGATTCGGGGTAAATTACTTGAGGCAGAGATCCATCTGGCCGCCCCATGAGGAGACTATTTGGCGTCACCGGGTCAGGGTCTGCGGCTTCTTCTCTCTCTCCCGACAGAACGGTGTTTTCGTGTTTTCTATCTTGTGAGTCAGTGTTTTTTTACGACCTCGTCGCGTCTATCGGTTCTACAATGAGCATACAGTCGTTTCTGCTCAACATCAGCAGAGTAACATCTTTAGAGATAAACCTTACACACGCCGAGGCTCGGGCTGCACTGTCTGGTCGGCCTCCAACATCCCCGACCCACAGTACTGCATCTGGCCCACAGCGGAGGCACCAAACGCGGCGCGAGATTAAGCAGAATGGGGGCAAGCGTGAGGGTATCTGGGCTAGCCAGCTAGCCCCACAATAAACTGGATTACATTCGATTACTGCTGTTGTGTCTTTGTTTGCGCTGTGTACTCAATGCTCGTCACTGACGCTTTCCATATGATAGGAACATATCTAAAAATAATGGTATTATCAACACTTACTCATAACTCGTTCATCTCGACAGCTGTAATGGCACTTTGCATGTGTTACAAAGTTGGTAATAATGATGAAGACGGACTCGGCGTGACTGGGACTCGTGTTTATTTAGAATTCTCAAATACAAACACAATAAACTTGCGCTGACTGACAGCGCTCTCATAACTCAGTAGTTACGTTAAATAACTTTGTTAGCAATCGCTGAGCTCAGTCTCTGGTACATTAGTGATGTCCGGTTCGCGAACGATCTTTTTTTTGAACCGGTTCTTTTTAGTGAACCGAATCAGTTCACCAAATCGGACCGAATCGTTCTAAACGGTTCGCGTCTCCAGTCAGCGCTGATCCATAATTTACTAAAGTTACTAACTTTCTGACATGAGTGACAGCCCCTCCGACTAGAAATAGACTAATAACCTGAAGTATATGCTGTAACTAAAACAGTTCACTGAACTGAGACCGACAGAACCGATGTGAAGTGAACTCCGGTCCATCCATCTCTCTGGCAGCAGCTCGTGCCTGCTTGTGCCTCGTAGACCTCGTTAAACCACGCCCCCTCCGCTCATATCAAATGCAAAGATGTCAGCCAATCACAACAGTGGGCGTTTTTACTGAAGTCTCACAGCAGACACGCCTCTTGTAACAGGGCCTTCAGCCACAGGGCAAACAGCAGTATAGAAAAAAGGCCTTTTATTTCTAAATTATGATATTTTATGATGTAAAAATCATACTAACAATATAAGTACACCTCAGGAAACATTATAAAATAATAGAAAAATGCCATGCCATGGGACCTTTAAGACTTCCTCTGGAACTGACTGTGAACTCAAAACAGTGTACAGGGCTGATTTGACGGATCTCACCTCTCTCTCCCAAACTCCACCGAAGTGGGGGGCCGATGGGGGATTAAAGTGGAAGTGGATCCTCTGGCGGGCAAGCTGACGCTGTATGTCAGGAACCAAGGCGGCATAAGCTTCCCGTAACTCCCTTTCACCACCGCGGAAGTTCGTACCTCGATCCGACCATAACTCTGCTGGTGTTCCTCTCCTCGCGACAAACCTTCTAAGAGCCATGAGGAAGGAGTCTGTACTCATGCTGGGGAGTAAGTCTAAATGGATGGCTCTCGTGGTCAAACATTTAAAGAGGATACCCCAACGCTTCTCTGTGCGCCTTCCAATTTTGACTAGTAGGGGTCCAAAACAGTCCACTCCACAGGAATGGAAGGGAGGATTGTAGAGTCGAAGGCGAGCAGAGGGTAGATCCGCCATCTTAGGGATTGTTGGCTGGGCCCTCCACCGTTGACATTCTGGGCAGCTATGTTGGAATCGGCGAACAGCTTCTCGGCCACGTAGAACCCAGTAGTATCGCCGTATTTCCGCGAACAGTCGTTCTGATCCAGAATGATGTAACTGATGGTCATAATGGTGAATGATTAAACGGGTGACTGGATGATTAGGATCTAGGACCAGAGGATGTAAAACTGAGTCCTCAATGCCTGCCACTCTCCTCAAACGACCTCCTACCCTGATCAGACCACTGGACGGGTCCATTTCAGGGGCTAGGGTAATCAGTCAACTTCCAGACCTGACTGACTTTCCAGCCATTAACTGTTTGTAATCCTCAGGGAAGGATTCCTGCTGCACCCGTTTGAGGATATGGAGCTCAGCCTGGCGGTAGTCCTCAGCCTGTGGAGAAGCGCCTGGAGCAAGGGTAAGTTCTTGGGCCGTCACATCCAATAATTTCTGCCAGGTGTTGTAGTTCCATCCAATAGTGTTGCCAGAAGAGGTAGGTAAGGTGTTGATCCCACAGAAGGCAGATTTCCGCAGTTCGACCTTGTCTGCCATGGTTTCACTCTTCGGTATTACAGGCCACTCCTTGGGATCCTGGAGGAGAAAAGAGGGTCCTTGAGACCATCGATTCGGGGCCGTAAGGTATTGGAGAGGTTTCCCCTTTGTGAGATCGTCAGCAGGGTTGTCTGCAGAGCTTTCTTAATGCCAAGAACACTTATCTGTCAGCTCCTGGATCTCGGTGATTCTGTTTCCCATGAAGACTTTGTATCGACAGGACTCCGAATTCAACCACTGAAGGACAGTGGTAGAATCGGTCCACAAGGAAACAGACTTGATACACAGGGTCAACTCGTTCTCCAGTAACTTAGCCAACTGTGCAGCGACTAGACTTCCGCAGAGTTCCAGTCTAGGAATAGAGTGAACTCGTTTAGGAGTGACACGGGAGCGTGCTATAATGAAGGACAGGTATGTCCGACCATCCTGGTCAGTAGTCCGGAGGTAAGCCACCGCTCCATATGCCTGCTCAGAGGCATCTGAGAAGATATGTACCTCATGAGTAGTTCCTTCCATCCCCATCACTTCAGGAGGTACATAAGGCCGGGGAAAGGTGATACAAGGAAGGTATCGTAGTTCCTCCTCCCATGCATTCCAAGACTGGAGGAGCTCGGGGTCATCCCACCCTCTCTGTTTGTGCCACAGTTGCTTAATGATGACCTTCGCTTGTGTCGTATAAGGTAGAAGCCATCCCAGCGGGTCATATTGGGTAACTAGGACCTTATAGATGTTCCTCAAAGTAGGAGCGTTATATACCACAGGTCGATGTTTGTATGACAACGTGTCTGACTGCCAGTTCCAGCTCAGACCCAGCGTTGACTCAGGGATGTCTGACTTCTCTTGCGTCAACCACAGTTCCACACTCGCAGATCGGGCATTGGTTGGTAGGTGACTAACCACATTAGGATCATTACAGGCCCACTGGCGAATATCAAATCCAGCACCAGAAAGGATATTCCAAAGTCGATCAATCAAGCTTCGTGCTGCGGCAGCAGTGGGCAGGCTCTGCAGGCAGTTATCGACATAAAAACATCTCTCCTCATGAGTTGCAGCTGGCGCACCCAGGCCGCCCCATCGAACAGGCTCTGTTGGAGTTATGAGATGGGGCTGATCGGAACCGATGAGAAGTAAAGGCTGGACTTCCGCAAGTGTCGGGATAGGGAGACCCCGCAGATGTCTATACTTCTGTTGTAGCTGTTTGACAGGGTAAGACTGGCGTGACAGGTTAAGATGGTCTGAGGTAAAGGCATGTTGGATCTTATAACTGGTTTGTGGTTTACAGAGGGGAGAGATCCAGAAGGATATGGAGGAACCATGAAGGACCTGAGTATCATCTTTTACTGTCCGCAATGGAAGATCTAAGCCCAAAGCCTTAACTGCAGTAGAGAGCAGAATAGTCCTCTCTGAGCCGTTATCAAGAAGAGCGAATGTGTCCAAGGTGCGATCTTCATAATGCAGATTTACAGGAACCACTTTGAGCATAACTCGACCTCCGACAGAGGGTTTATCCAGGAAGAACCGATCTGGAGATGAATTAGTCAGGCAGCTCTTCTCCACATTAGCTGAAGCCTCCCTCTGGGATGGACTAACATTCACCTCATGAAGAGGTCGGAGATGGGTACCTTGGCAGAGGTTGCAGGGCTTCTTCAGATCACATTGAGCGGCATGGTGTGCCCTGGCGCAGCGCCAACAACGGTTGTTACTATGAATCCAGGTCCTGACCTGGTCAGAGGTAAGCTTAGCAAAGGATGCACACTGGCTCAGGTAATGCTCAGTCTGGTCACAGAAAGGACAAAAGCGTTTCCCTTTAGGAGGCTTGGTTTGTGGAACGGCACCTTTCCAAGAGACGGTATTCCCACCCTGGGATTCTCCAAAACCATGCAGGATGGTCACAGTTCTCTTCCCAGAGTCTGACTTGATATGGGAGACTTTAGACATTGGTTCAGCATCGTAGCTGTGGCACCAGGTTTCGTAGCGGAGCCAGTTCGAAAGGTCAACCAGATTAGGGGTTGTGCCAGGTTGGCGGAACATATGGCATCTGAACTCAGCATGCTGCTCAGGGGGAAGCTTACACAGAAGGCGTGCAACATGGGACCCACAACTCAACTCTAGTTCACCGTCATGTCCCAGGGTTCTCAGTAGGCCCACTAGTGACTGCACCTGGAGAGCGAACCTCTGAAAGGCGGAGATGTCACCACGCTTGATGTCAGGACTCTCAAGGACCATGGCAATCCTCCTTAAGGCTAGCTGATGCGGTTGGCCAAATTTTTCATGAAGTGCAGCCATTGTATCACTGAATGGGGTAGGAGAGTGATTGAGTAGCAGCAAAAACAAAAGGATGCTTCCTAGTCTCTGGCATCACAGGTCGGTAAGTCGTGACACCCATGTCAGATAGTGCAAGGGCGCCCACCCGTGTCCTCAGGTCAACGTCAGGTTCAGGCCATGGCGGTGGGGGAAGCTCAGCTAAGTTTTCATTTTCAGCTAAAGTTATGGATTCATACTGCCTTATGGGGGGACTGGATAACTGCGAAGCTGACGGCTGGTTTTGTGCTCTAGCTTGACTGAGGTCAGCTCGAAGGGACTGAGAACTTATTCTCTGACTTCTGCACGAACTTCTCTCAACTACTTTAAGTCCGCCTGGAAAGCCTGATGGGTCTGCATTAGTTGTGCATGCTCACGGCGCAGATGCTGTAGCTCACTGTCGTCTGCAGAGGTAGTGAAATCAGCTGCTTGAGGTGAAGAGAACGATGGCTGGGTGAATGCAGCATGCTGTGGAGGCTTATAACTCGAGGACATGAGATGTGAGTCATCAGAACATACCAGGTCACCACCAGGAGGGGTAGTGAAAGGCTGGAAGGATGCAGGAGGAGTCCGGTGGACAGGTACCTCCCAGGTGCTTGGAGCAACATGCTCAGCGACAGGTCTCCTTTGAGTATATTGTACCCCATACTGCTGCAGGTAAGCTGGAGGACGAACATGGCGCTTCGGACGAGCTCCTCCAATAAACTCCTCATAAGAGTCCATAATGTCAGAAGGGAATACTCAATCCGGCTCGAAGGACCAATTTGTTGGAGAGGTTTTGGACTGTAAGGTTCTGATTGGCTAATGGATGAGTAAACCCCCCTGGGTGCCGGTCAGAGCACCAATAATGAGGAGACAGGTGATCAGCTTAACACTGTGTATTGGAGGTAGATAGATGGACCACAGATGAATATTCAATGATGTACATAGTCTGGAAAATAATAAGTACAATAAAGATAATGAATAAACAAAAACATATAAACAATAATAAGCGTTCACTTTTACATAATGGAAAATAAGTATTCCTAAATCACATCAGTGACATTTCACTAAATATCCAGTTAAATAAACAGAAACAAGGTATCTTTACAGGAAATGCAAAAGCGATCATTTGCCATGAACAACATACAGTGACCATATATGGATATCCTGTTGGCGTATATCTGAATAACACAGAATGATCGCTACAGGACATGTCTGGGCATGCATGGATACATATAACAATGTTCAAATCACTATTAATATAAATATAAGCGAATAAGCTTACTTTGAGATCAGTAACTAATATCCTGATGTGACATCAGCAGAAATCGCCATGAACGAACAGGAATGAACCTCTTCAACAGCTGACAGCTCACGCCGATTCCACACACACACACACACACACACACACACACACACACACAGCGGCAACTCAACTAATGATGCTGTTCACTGGTGGAATATTACTGCAACTTCAGTGACATAATAAAAGTCCCAACTGAATGAGCCTTTAATACAATTTTATTTAAAACTTCACAGCTGCTAATGTTATTCAACATTGTACAAATCTCCCGTTCCAGTAGCCTACAATCCTTAAGCTTTTTAGGGATTAGGGAGCGCAATTTGCACACATTCTGTCTTGCCAAACCACACACGCGGCAGCCTATTGCTTTTCTGTTAAAAGTAGTTTGTGAAAATTGATGCTTTAATAACAAGTATTTTATCGGGAGCGTTTATGTGGGAATGTGTAGGCTAGTAACCTGAAACAATTTAATGGATTTTTCATGGTCACACAGAAAATAATCTATATATAGCCTACGTTTATGCGGGCGGGAGCGGGACAAAACGTGAATGTTGCGGGCGGGAGAAGTTAACATAGCCTATATTTTTGCGGGAGTGAGACCGAAACATCAGAGGTCATAAAGGCATGGACATGGCCAGCAACAATTCTAGGCTGTGGCGTTTAAATGATGCCACAGCCTATTATCTCCATCACACCACCAGCACCTGTTCACATCAGACCAACATGCTTAGATGTGAAAATGGGTTTATACATCACCAGAGTTATTTTTGGGAACATAAATTATTATTATTATTATTAGGCCTATTATTGTTATAAATAACACCCATCACCATCCAGATGGAAGACACATCGTTTTATTAATATATTTGATGCATGAAACAACAATCAGAATGGTAAAAAGAGAGGGAAAAAAATACAGCCATACTGATACAGCAAATAATAATCATGGACAGCTTGTCTAAGATTGTTTGAGAGTAAAATATCCTGTTGTAAACCACCGCTCACTTCAGCAGACACGCGACCGCGCTCGTGTAAGGTGCACGAGCCAGGCGCGTTCTCTGCGAGACGTTCTTCTAACCATAAATATCTATGGTTCTAATAACGTGCTGGTCTAACAGAACAGTCACTGACAGACGCGCGCAATCATTTCTGTGTTCTTGCTCCACTTCATCTGCCAGTAAACCCATCGCATTAATAGCTCTGCTGTCGCCATGTTTCCAACACCTGGCACCGCCTTGATGCGATGATTGACAGGGTGGGGCGGAGACTTGATCGGCTCGGATTTATTTCAATTTGAATTGAAATAAATCCGATGATTATTCAATTTGAATTATTTTGAAAACAAATGTTGCACACATGGTATGTAAAATGTACATTTAAATACTGAAATGCATTGCCATTTTACATATTGCATTGCCATCTTGCATATTACATTGCAAATTGAATTCTGCAACTTATAAAGCGTTAAAATATATGTTTAAATGATATGTTAAAACTAGTGTATGAAATGGCAAATGTAAATTATATTATTCAATTTGAATTATCATTTTGCAACAAATGTTGCACACATGGTATGTAAAATGTAAATTTAAATACTGAAATGCATTGCCATTTTGCATATTGCATTGCAAAAGGAATTCTGCTACACATAAGCTTCCATAATAAGTGCCCAATATAAGTGATCAGAATAAACGACGTAATTAACAGGCATTACACACATTACTGCACACACCACAGCCCAAATGTGGCATTCACTGATACATACTGTACGATAATCTTACAACAAAAAATTTACAAGAATGCGTTTACCTTTGCTTTAACTTCAGACAGAACTACAGTAACGTTACGTCTTTCGTGAAGTTCATATTTGTAGAACATAACGCAGAACTTAACACAGTCAAAACTGATTAATCTTTTATTCAAACCTCTTTCAGCAGCTGCCAGGACAAATAGGGACGAGCACAGTCTAGACGGTTTAAAAGGTGCAGATGTCCTGATCAGGCCAGTGTGCACACGAGTATGGACAGGAGTCATATATTCGATTTTAATTCAAGTCATTTAACTGTGCTCTTAGAGTTAGTTATATTTATAAAGAGTCTTCGAGTCACAGGTGTAATCCACGTTTTGAGAGTTGAAACCTGGTCAAGAACTACAGGAAACGTATGACCTCTGTAATTGCAAACAAAGGTTTCTGTACCAAATATGAAATTCTGCCTTTCTGATGTATCAAATACTTATGTCATGCAATAAAATGCTAATTAATTACTTAAAAATCATACAATGTGATTTTCTGGATTTTTGTTTTAGATTCCGTCACTCACAGTTGAAGAGTACATATGATACAAATTACAGACTTCTGCATGCTTTGTAAGAGGGCAAACCTGCAAAATCGGCAGTGTATCAAATACTTGTTCTCCCCACTGTATTTATGCCACTTTTATCATGAATGAGCGTGTCTCCCTGCTGATAGCTGATTGGCTGAAAGTGCATGCTTGTCTGCGACGTCAACACCAACGCAAGCTGACTCTACGCTCGGCCAGTGTGTGTGTCATGATGACTGATTTTATGGAGTACATGCACACTTGAGTTTGTTATTAACCAATTATACTATAAAATTTAGATGTTTGAGCCCAGCCAATCTGGCAACACCGGAAGGCGCGAGTCTGTTCATGTCATTCGCCGTGCCTCTGCCCTGGCAACCCCCACCCCCCCCACCATTTTCAAAAACTCATCGGATCTAGGTGAAATCACAATTACCTATTTTTGATTGAAAACGGCGAATTTTGCCAAAGGTGACAAGTTTGCACCGCTGCTACTACGCTACATTAGCCTACTATAATATTGAAGTTATTAGTTGATACACTATTTATCACTTATAAATCATTGAAGTATTTTACTGATTTGTATACAAACACTTAAATTACACTCAATTATGTTTTTTTCATAATAATAAATAGGGATGCACCGATACCAAAAATTCAGAGTATCGGCCGATACCGATAACAATCCAATAGCATTGCAGTTTTGTTTAAAAATTCAATGTAGAATTTCTATACCTCAGTGTGTTGAACTGATCTCCACTCTTTTGTGTTAAACACCATCAACTAAATACAGACAACTTCATTATAAAGAAAAAAAACAAATTAAAAAATATATAGTAGAGATGCACCGATTGATCGACCAGGGATCGGAATTGGCCGATTTTCTGCATGATCGGCCCTGATCGGTGATCGGCATGACGTTGACGTCACAGCCACGCTCGTGCTCACAGCTGCATGCAAACACTAGAAGACAGTGAGACAGTTATGCCATTTGTAAAACTTGTAAGGTTAAATTAAACCGCGGGGGAACCACCAGTAAAGCGCACAACACGACAAACCTAATTAGAACCTTAAAACTCCATCACCCGCGGAACATGCCCAGTTTGAGGAAGGTAACGTTAGTAAAGGTAAAACGGCTAAAGCTGGCCAGAGCTCAGAGCCAGGCACAGGTCTGCAGTTTCTCCTATCTTTCCTTGGTATAAGCAGCGAAAAGACCAAAGCAATTACAAAGAAATTATGGACTTCATGGCGCTGGATGACCAGCCGAACGCATAAACTGTCACTTCAGGAGAATTTACTATTTCATTTGAGAAAACTGTTTTATCATGAACACAGACACTCAAGAGCAACGGCAACCCGTCAAAATAAAAGTTAGGTATAAAAAAAATTAAATTGACAGAATATATTGGGCTACTGTTGTAGCCTACAGTAGATTTAGCGCCGGCTCTATGTAATAATAATATGTCTCTACTAATAATAATAATGATGCTTAAATGGTTGATTATTTTTCACTTGATCTTTTTTTTTTATAAACAATGTTTACTTTTAAACAGGGCTCTGAACCGGTTCAAGGAATGAAAACGAAAACCGGAAACGAACGAAATTTTAAGAGGAACAAAAACGAAAACGAAATCAAAATCTATTTGAATCGTTCTGAACAGAAACGTTAATTTGAAATGACCATTAACCGGTTAATAACGTTATTTTATCGTTCTTTTAATATTTTAATTTGGCAGTGACCAATCATGAATTGAGTAGTATAGCATGTGACGTTGACGGATCAAGCGTGAGTGAAATGCCCGTGCACCAGTCATCTATGAATCTACCGGTACGCAAGTCAGTGTAGAGCGCGCATTTTCATGCCTCAAGTAGCCTACATTCTTTCCCCGCTGAGGTCTACAATGAATGTGCAGGTATTGGAGGACATTCTTTTCGAACGTTTAAATAAGCAGTACGGACTTTAAGCTCAAATAGACTGATTTAGGCTAGTTTATGGATTCCGTTTAAGCCTATCCAAGTAGGCTACTAGCATCTATCAAACATTTTTCCTATAGCCTAGTCTTTCAGATTGCCAATACAGGACAGGTCAATGTTTTCTATATAGACGGTTGATGCTTCGTATTAAATGGTATGTTATATTGCATTAAATGATCAAGCTTTATTAGCTGACTGAATGTGATTATGTGATGCAAGGACGTGTTGCGCAGTGTTTGCTTTGAAATTACCAGTTGACGGTGCATTAAAAGAGCAATGGTTATCCAGTTTATTTATTCTTTATTCATGCAATTTTTAAAACAAGCCGTGTTGAAAAAAAGTTATGTACAAAGAATGTTATCACTCTTCTGAAAAGAATTAGGCATAAGAGGGCCACTTTCTATTGTCTAACGCTCCATTAAAACAGGTCCGCTGTTTATGCTTTGTAATTAATGCATGTATTTCTGTTGTGGTTTTAAAAATGTTATGAAATAAATATTCAAGTTTAATTACCATGCGTTATATTATTATTGAGTGAAAAATAAGTCTATTTATACATATTTGTTTAAAGTACAAGCTAAATTTAAATAACGTTATTAACCGGTATTTTTTCAAATCAAACCGTTTTCGGAACAGTAATGTTTATTGAGGAACGCAAAAACGGAAACGCTATAATAACGATTCTGCTCGGAGTGAACCGATTGATATTTTTTTCCGTTTTTAAGCCCTGCTTTTAAACAGCATACAGCCTTTAAATGTTCATGTATTATTTACTTATAATGATTATCATCATAAATAGTAAACTTAATACATAAAAAAAAATGAAATGGTTAAATAAAAATAAAATAAAATATATATATAAAAAACATAAGCTGTGGTACCGAAATTGGTACTGAGTACCGTAAAATTTTTATGGTATTGGTACAGACTACTGGAATTTTGGTACCGTGCACTGTAAAAAAAAATTGGGGGGAAAAATTGTGCAAATTGATCATTACATATTGGCCCAATAAATGACTTCCAGATAATTATCGCCATGCAAAAAGATGCATTGTACTAATCATAGCTTAAGGTCTTCACTCAAAATTAAAATTGTATATTCACCGAACATATTTAATTGTGCTCAGTCAATCTATGAAGTCGAAGTGAAAAATCCATGTTGGCTGAACAAGTCCTACGTCCGAAAAACGGTATACGCATGCGCAAAATGCGCTTGAAAAAAAAAAACCGTTTGTGTGGAGATTTCAAATGCGGATCGCGGGAGTGGCAGCGCGAGCGGAGCCGAACCAGCAGGTGCTGAAGACCGAAACACATTCCCGAGAGAATAGAGATATTCATCTCACAAAGACGTTGGTGAGTATTTAGCACTGAAATTATTCTCCAGAGTTTTGCTTTATGACCGGGTATGAAGTTTAAAAGACATTTTGTAGAATCACGAGTTCATGCATTCATTGGTTTCATGAGTGTGTTCTCGTTTACCACATAGCCTAATTATCTAATGGTAGCCTGTAGCCAATAGTTTTATTTTCCTCATGTCTTATATGTCTAAAACAATAGGTAATAAGGAAATTAAGTCATTTGTGTGATATGTGCGGTATGCGACTGTTGAACACGGTGCGTTTGGCGTCGGCCTCTTTCAGGGCTTTATTGCCTTTTAATATCAAACACGTCAAGCTCGTGATTTTCTTATGTCCATTCATTCGTCTCATCCTCATTATATAATGAAGAAACTTCTGTTCTGTCTCTTGCCAGATGTGATGCAGGGGAGCTTTGTCATTAATGTTAGTTTTTATTTTTATTTGCAGGTTTTTAGCTTGCAGTGCCCTTGTTATGCAGACATCCTGTTATGCAGAAGACTTCTTGAATGTATTCAAAGTTTTTCCTTATTGAAAATAAGGTATTTTCACCCAAATATCCTGTGTTGGAATTTACTTGTTAATAAGGTAATGTGATAAAATGTCAACCCTGTTGTCTGTTTCTGTATTTTGCTTAATATATTTATGTTTTTAGTCATTTTTGTCTTTTGGGACAGTGAGAAATAAACAATTGTTACTACAATTTAAAATATTGAATTGGACCAACCACACAGTTTCACTGTAAAACATTTCTCCAATTCAAAATTTTCTAGTGACTGATCACATCTAAATGTTTTAGTTGGCCAAATTGAAAATTTAGATTCTAAATTTAGAAAATTTAGAAATTGGAGAGGCCTGACATTTTTTACAGTGTTGGTAAATTACATTTTTCCATTGCATGGCTCAACATATTTCTAATTGAGCCCATGTTAACAGACTGTTGCCACAATGGATAAAATTCAATTCACAGAAATTCAATTTGGCCAATTGAAAATTTTAAATGTGACCAGTCACTAGAAAATTTTGAGTTGGGAAGATTATAAATTTTTTACAGTGTGACATCCCTAGCTGACAACATTTATTACCCAATTACTGAACTATTATTTGGAGGAGTATTGTACACTTCAGGTTTGTTCATTCGTAGGATCTTTTGACTTTTGTAAGGCAAGTAAAAAAGAGAAAAATGTCAATTTATAATGTTTTGTTTCATAAAGCAACTGATTTTCAGTTATTTGTTATTTCTACTTCTTTCCAGGCACCTATATACTAAGAAATTAAAAGATGTTTATTTTAAATGATCTGTACCTCACATTAAACTCCCGTCCCGCCGACATCTGGTGCCGTCGTGAACTATACGTGAGTGTTGTCTTGTGTGCTGCTTACGGCAGCTTTCCCGCAAGTGGGCGTGGTTTCAGCGGACACACCCCCAGCGTTTGAGAGCAGAGAATGCTGCTTTTTTTTCTAAAGATTTTGATAAGCTATCTTATTTACTTGGCAGATTTTTTTATGATTCAAATTTGGCTGGGTGTGACAAACTCAGAACACATCATTAATTTCGACTTTACAGGGACTTTAACAATAACACAATAGTATACGCACAGTATCCAATTTGGATTGGTCCTGTCTGAGCGACACCCAATCCGGCAAATAATTGCGGTATCGAAGCCGATACTGATACTGAGTATCGTATCGCTGCATCCCTAATAATAAAGTTATAATATTAACTTAACAATTACATAAATCGTATATTGAAGAACATTAAAAAGTATAATGAATATGTAATATGGTGCATATATTTAGCAATATGCTCCTCTCTAGAGTTTATTTTTGTAGCTGACTAACGAGTTTATGGACACTGGATATGGTAAATGTGACGTTACTGTTTTACTGACGTCTTTCCAGTTGAAACACTGATTGAGTGATTCCATGTGACATGATACGTAATGCAGTTGTACTGTATCTTTTAACACACTTTCATATGCTCATTCATGTTTATTTCGCGCTGTAACTGGATTTAAGAATCAATATTGGTTCGTGAAAATGAGAACTGATTAAAATTGAGAAATCGAGATGTATATTATATATGTATACAGTGAGGAAAATAAGTATTTGAACACCCTGCTATTTTGCAAGTTCTCCCACTTAGAAATCATGGAGGGGTCTAAAATTGTCATCGTAGGTGCATGTCCACTGTGAGAGACATAATCAAAAAAAAATTATCCAGAAATCACAATGTATGATTTCTTAACTATTTATTTGTATGATGCAGCTGCAAATAAGTATTTGAACACCCGTCTATCAGCTAGAATTCTGACCCTCAAAGACCTGTTAGTCTGCCTTTAAAATGTCCACCTCCACTCCATTTATTATCCTAAATTAGATGCACCTGTTTGAGGTCGTTAGCTGCATAAAGACACCTGTCCACCCCATACAATCAGTAAGAATCCAACTACTAAAATGGCCAAGACCAAAGAGCTGTCCAAAGACACTAGAGACAAAATTGTACACCTCCACAAGGCTGGAAAGGGCTACGGGGAAATTTCCAAGCAGCTTGGTGAAAAAAGGTCCACTGTTGGAGCAATCATTAGAAAATGGAAGTAGCTAAACATGACTGTCAATCTCCCTCGGACTGGGCCTCCATGCAAGATCTCACCTCGTGGGGTCTCAATGATCCTAAGAAAGGTGAGAAATCAGCCCAGAACTACACGGGAGGAGCTGGTCAATGACCTGAAAAGAGCTGGGACCACCGTTTCCAAGGTTACTGTTGGTAATACACTAAGACGTCATGGTTTGAAATCATGCATGGCATGGAAGGTTCCCCTGCTTAAACCAGCACATGTCCAGGCCCGTCTTAAGTTTGCCAATGACCATTTGGATGATCCAGAGGAGTCATGGGAGAAAGTCTTGTGGTCAGATGAGACCAAAATAGAAAAAAGTTTTGGTCATAATTCCACTAAACGTGTTTGGAGGAAGAAGAATGATGAGTACCATCCCAAGAACACCATCCCTACTGTGAAGCATGGGGGTGGTAGCATCATGCTTTGGGGTGTTTTTCTGCACATGGGACAGGGCGACTGCACTGTATTAAGGAGAGGATGTATTGCGAGATTTTGGGGAACAACCTCCTTCCCTCAGTTAGAGCATTGAAGATGGGTCGAGGCTGGGTCTTCCAACATGACAATGACCCGAAGCACACAGTCAGGGTAACTAAGGAGTGGCTCTGTAAGAAGCATATAAAGGTTCTGGCGTGGCCTAGCCAGTCTCCAGACCTAAACCCAATAGAGAATCTTTGGAGGGAGCTCAAACTCTGTGTTTCTCAGCGACAGGCCAGAAACCTGACTGATCTAGAGAAGATCTGTGTGGAGGAGTGGGCCAAAATCCCTCCTGCAGTGTGTGCAAACCTGGTGAAAAACTACAGGAAACGTTTGACCTCTGTAATTGCAAACAAAGGCTACTGTACCAAATATTAACATTGATTTTCTCAGGTGTTCAAATACTTATTTGCAGCTGTATCATACAAATAAATAGTTAAAAAAAGCATACATTGTGATTTCTGGATTTTTTTTTTTGATTATGTCTCTCACAGTGGACATGCACCTACGATGACAATTTCAGACCCCTCCATGATTTCTAAGTGGGAGAACTTGCAAAATAGCAGGGTGTTCAAATACTTATTTTCCTCACTGTATATATATATATATATATATATATATATGCGCATGATTCCATCTAGTCAGAGGGTATCAAGTATGTTTTTTAGAGCACGTTTTCATCTGCCATGAGTCTCCTAACAACGAGGCATATGTTTCTCCATATGCTTGTTGGGTTTCAAAGTCTTTCAGGCCACATACACACTGCAAAGTCTGGAGTGGCAACTGCATTTGAGGGTGTTTCCACACTTGGTCCCAGAAGCCAGCTGTCACAACGCGTGCACTAAACTGAATTATCTTTAGTATCTTATTGCATTTAAAGTGTCAAAAACACAAAAGGTTCACATAAACGGGTGTTTTTTTCTTAAGTGAATGTAAACATCTGCATTACATTACTGTAGTAGTTATATTAGTACATTACTAATATAAGAATCAGTAAATGAGTATCTCTCAGACTATGACATTTTTGTCCCATGTCGGCCACCTTAGCTTCTCTGTGCTTCGAAAGGGAGGGGTGAGCGATGGGCGGTTGCAATTCGCAACCTCAACATTACATGCTGCTAAAATGTACACAGTGCACCTTTAAAGGCTGTGAAATTTTACTACTACTGGAACCAACTAGTATTTACTTTGGGTGGAGGAAAACAAAAGTCCAAAATGCCCTAAGTGCTCACCATTCAGAACCCAGTCTCTTTCCTGTTGATTCTTGTCTCCATGAATCCCCATGGCAGGCCAGCTGGACAGAATATTCCATCATAAGATAACGTGACTAAGGTCATCCACAAACCCACATAACTCATGCAGTACTGTGGTCTCTTACCCATCTCTCCTCATCCTCCTGGTCAACTCATCACATCTCCTCTTTGTCTCCACAAAAATGATCGTCTTATTCTCCTTCTCACTCATTATCTCCTCCAATAACCGCAGAAGTCTGGAGAAATAGGTAACACGAATAATATTAATACAGTTGTTTTTGTAGTTTTTATGAAAATTACACCCAGAATATACACTACTACAGTAATATTATTGTATAGTATTTAATAATAATAATAATATCATCAAGCAGAAATTATGGGATCAAGTCCTGCATTGGCAGCAACAGAAATAAAATGAAGAGCTAAGTAAGCACATCAGGAAGCATCATATTCCGAAAGAGTTTGCGCTGTTGCTCATACTCCTGTTGCTGCCAGCCTGTCATCTCACGGTGGCGCGCGCAGTCACGTGGTTCCCGGAGCGCTCAATACTTGTAGCTGTGTCAATATATTTGAATGGCGTAAGCCGCGGATACAGCTTCACTATACAGGTGTTTGTAGCAATTTTTGGTAAACAATACAGCATAGTGTGCATTGATTATTACGTCAACCACATTTACAGTATCATTTTATTATGAAGAGTGATGGAGATGCAACATTGTTAACATTAATGTTAATGTTTTTTCTTGTATTCAGCCCTCAGGTATTCCTTACTAATTAGTCACACTCATACTCATTGGTGGTCAAATGTGACCATACCTTAACTATTTTTCAAATAGTTTAAATAGCCTATTTTAAATAGCTATATTTTAAATAGCTATATTTTAGTTCAATAATATTTATTGAATATTTTGAGGAGATATTTTGGTACTAAATACTATTTGTGCAATAATTATGGTCCATTAATTACCACTTAAAACATTTTTCTTCTAAATATTACAAATGGTGTAGTAATTAAGGTTAAAATAGAGAATTCCAATGCAAAGAGGCAAATTAGTATCATTTTGTGGCTGGAAAAATAAAAATTTTCATTTGTAATGCCATTACCCAGGTGCCTGTATGGCTCTTTAATAAATATACATGTAGTCTAGTTGCTCAAGAAAGTATTGCAGATCATAACTGCTTACTTATTTGTGAAATTTTAAAATGTTAATAATAGTGAATAGTAAAGAATGCAAGCAAATTTAATTTAACCCCAAAAAAGTTTAAAATAGTGCTAAAAGGCAAACTTATTTTTCCTTATATGTACAGTAGGCTATATACATATGAATTCATACTCTATCAAGATCAAAATCGATATGTGTGCCCATCGTTTCATAAGCTAATGCTGATTTTAGGCATCTACGCTGTAAATCAACCAGTTAGCTATGTGTTGTGGCACATATATTATACAGGTTATATATATTTTATGCAACTTATTTTGCCACACAATATATTGAGTTTTCTTTTGACTAAAACTAGGCTAAAATGACAAGACTTTTAGTCGACTAAAACTTGACTAAGATACCTTGAGTTGTCTTTTGACTAAAACTAGACTAAAATGATGAGACTTTTAGTCGACTAAAACTTGACTAACAAAAAAAGATATGTGAATGACTAAATATGACTAAAACTAACAAGGACATTTGGCACAAGACTAAGACTAAGACTAAATTAAAAATAGGTGACAAAATGAACACTAGTTTATTTTCCCCTAAAAAGGGGCGTTGACGAAATTGACAGTTAAGTTCCCGGATGTGCCGGTAGTCTGTATGGCTGGTTATCCAAGTGGTGTCTGCAAAATAACAGTGTTCATAGACAATTGGAAAAGCTTTTGGGGCAGACCTGACCTGTTGAAAAAAGGCAGCTCTTCTCTCTAGTAATTTGGCACAAAGTCTTAGAGCTAAACCTTGATTAACTGGGGCCCAGATCAGGAAGCAGACAGACTGGCTAAACTGACCGTCTGCTAGCTGTCTCACGTCACAGAAGTCAGATAAATCCCAACACAGAGACTCTTTCACCTAGAGATTATCACATAGAGACTGTGTCTGTTCCCCCAAATTAGTAAATACAAAAAACCATCAAAACCATTCAACAGTAAAAATTTAATTGATGTCCAACAAATAAACAAGATATAATACAGATGAACAAATGATAAAGCTTGGACTGCTGAATATTCGATCCCTTTCCCCAAAAGCGCTTGTTGTTAATGATATGATTACAGATAATAATCTAGATGTGCTGTGTTTGACAGAAACCTGGCTAAAACCTGACGACTACATTACTTTAAATGAGTCCACCCCACAAGATTATTTGTTATAAACACGAGCCATGTCTGAAAGGTAAAGGAAGGTGTTGCTGTAATTTATAATAATATCTTCAGTATTACTCAGAAGTCTAGTTTCAAATATAATTCTGTTGAAGTTTTGGTGCTTTATGTTAGCCTGGATGCCAGCCGAATTTAGCCCCGCCCACAACATTTGAGTTCGGGAAATTCTGTCTGGAAATGATCCGTTGTGGAGCAACTATGCCCGAACAGGAGCTGTTCGGACCAATGATATTGTCAGGGCGGGCTTTATATGATGATGGACATATGATAAACAGTAACGTAAGCATTCACGTCACGAAAGAGCGCTTGGTTGAATTCGTTCTAATCCTAAACGGAGAACTTGTTCATATATGCATTCACCTTTACTATTTCTCTCAAAAATGATGATCGTGTTGGTAAGTACTCCGTGTGTGAATGCCTGTTATTTACATTACTTCTTCCGATCTCTTATATTGGGCACTTTTTGCACTTAAATTGGCTTATTCTTACTGTTGACATTGAAAATGATGCATGTGTTTTTCTGAGAGATTGCCGTTTTGACAGTTTCCACCTGGACATATAGTCATATTTGCTAATTATCTTTAATGTATTTGCCCTGTTTTGATGTATTTGCCACACTCTAATCAGCTAATTAACTAAAAACACCTGCAAAGGCCTTTAAATGGCCTCTCAGTCTAGTTCTGTAGGCTACACAATCATGGGGAAGACTGCTGACTTGACAGTTGTCCAAAAGATGACCACTGACACCTTGCACAAGGAGGGCAAGACACAAAAGGTCATTGCAAAAGAGGCTGGCTGTTCACAGAGCTCTGTGTCCAAACACATTAATAGAGAGGCGAAGGGAAGGAAAAGATGTGGTAGAAAAAAGTGTACAAGCAATAGGGATAACCACACCCAAGAGTCAGTGCTTCAAGAACCACTACGCTAGGAACGTATGCAAGACATGGGTTTCAGCTGTCGCATTCCTTTTGTCAAGCCACTCTTGAACAACAGCAGGGTATATACAGAACTTCTCAAGTTTAATTTAATATCTTTTACTACCTTTTTTAATACCTTAAAAATATTTTTTAATACCAGCGCGACTTCAAGCTGCAACTATAGTAGCGTAAATGAAATATCTTTCCAAATGGAATAACATATTGCATCACAATGTAACGAGGTAATTTTAACTTAACATCAACTGCCCACAGAGATGAGAATAGAAATAAAGACAGGAGAGGAAGGAGACATCTTCTTCATAGTTCGTGCAGTGTACAGAGGGAAACAAGAGCAATTTTCATGGCGCAATATAGATTTTTTTTCTTTTTCGTTTTAAATCATGAAGGCGAGTCAGTGGATATCACACAAAAACACAATGTGCGCGAGAGTCGGTGAAGTCTCAAACCTAGTCAATTATTCACTACAGAAAGTGAAAGTAAAATCTGACAAGCTTTCGGCGCATATTCTCACAGAGACAAGAGATATCTCGTAATTTATATAAATCTGCCTTAACATATGCTGATAACGTATAGCCTATAACTGTCTGAATTTATATTCTTAATATTTCTCTTGTGGCCCATATTGTGAAACAAATTAGAAGAGAAGTATAGGCCCATTTCGTGTTAAACAAGTTGTTTTTGAAATAAAGCTGCTCTTACTTTCTGATAATACTGATATTATTGTAGTGTACTGACATATTATAGACTGATAATAATTTTAATTATAGGCCTATAATTCCTTGTTTAATTGGGCAAAATGTATTTAAATAATGAGGAGTAAGCTAATCTATCTATTCTTTTATTATGCAGCGTCGGTTGTGCATTAATGCATTATGAAATTATCACGGGGGCAAATTAAATGTAATATCAATTTAATAATAAAAGTAGGACTACCCTAATAATAATAATAATCATTTATATACATAAATTGTAAATGCTAAATCCTCTTGATATCAATAGCTGATGCATTTGATAGGCTATCTCTTTTGGCTTTACATCGCATGCGATCTACTCGTACAGTGTGAGCCCAGCTTTAAGCAACTTGCATATATCGAAACAGCTCTTCAATGCTATCGCTCAAATATAAAGAGTGGTGTTTAGTTGCAAGGTCTAAACGCAGGTCCAAGGTCAACGCAGCCGTATACCAGGAAGTTTTAGAGCACAATTTTCCAACAGGACTTGGCACCTGCAGACAGTGCTAAAGCAACCAGTACCTGGTTTAAGGACCATGGTATCCCTGTTCTTAATTGGCCAGCAAACTCGCCTGACCTTAACCCCATAGAAAATCTATGGGGTATTGTGAAGAGGAAGATGCAATATGCCACACCCAACAATGCAGAAGAGCTGAAGGCCACTATCAGAGCAACCTGGGCTCTCATAACACCTGAGCATTGCCACAGACTCCACGCCACGCCGCATTGCTGCAGTAATTCCGGCAAAAGGAGCCCCAACTAAGTATTGAGTGCTGTACATGCTCATACTTTTCATGTTCATTGTCTTCAGTTGGCCAAGATTTTCTTTGTATTGGTCTTAAGTAATATTCTGATTTTCTGAGATACTGAATTTGGGATTTTCCTTAGTTGTCAGTTATAATCATCAAAATTTAGGGCTGTCAAAAGATTAATCGTGATTAATCGCATCCAAAATAAAAGTTTGTGTTTACATAATATATGTGTGTGTACTCTGTTAATTATTATTTATATATAAATACACACACATTCATGTATATATTTAATAAATATTTGCATGTATATACTGTATATACATTTATATAATCTATAATATATATAAATATAAATGCTTTATACATAAAAATAATATTTTTTTCTTAAATATATACATGCTTGTGTGTGTATTTATATATAAATAATAATTAACAGAGTACACACACATATATTATGTAAACACAAACTTTTATTTTGGATGCGATTAATCACGATTAATCTTTTGACAGCCCTATCAAAATTAAAAGAAATAAACATTTGAAATATATCAGTCTGTGTGTATGAATATAATATACAAGTTTCACTTTTTGAATGGAATTAGTGAAATAAATAAACTTTTTGATGATATTCTAATTATATGACCAGCACCTGTATTGTCCTTATTGGCCTCGCTACATCATAAAAAGAATGGCATCTACGCTAATGTTAGTCTCTGTTTATCCCAAGGTTTACTGCAGTCAGCCGGATCCGGGCCGTATCCAGATCAGATGGTGGACCTGCACCCAAACATGACCCTGAAGTGTTTGCAGAGACCATGTCAATTAGACTCCCCCCTGAAATTGCCTCACCGACACAGCATCCTCAATAAAACCGTCTCCGGTGTGATGCCTCCGATCTTTCGAATATTTCGACCTAATATGACTTCGAACCTGTAAGGTTGCCAGAATAATAATCATACACTGTGTGTTAATTGGCCAGAGGAAAACTGGCACCCCGACTGAGTTTATTTTTCTCCATTATGCCACCTGATGGGAGTTTTGGTTCCTTGCCACTGACACCTTTGGCTTGGCTTGCTCAGGTGGGGACACAAAATGCTCAACTAAATATCCAAATAAATCTAATTTACTAAATTAACTATATAAACAAAATCACTGATCTGCCCACATTGTAACTATATGATAATTGAAATGAGCTAGATGACATCAACGTTTTCTCTAGAGCGGCTGTACAGCCGAATCAAATTCTGTTGCATTTTTTCCTGTTTAACACTGTGAAGCTGCTTTGAAACAATCTGCATTGTAAAAAGCACTATATAAATTGACTTGACTAATATATGTTTAAATAAATCTGGCATGAAAATGACTGTGTATAAATGATTATATTTCAACAACGAATTGAAGTGTATGTATTATTTATAATTAGACTTTAGAAATTAGTGCAAAAACTGCCTTAAGTGCAGTTTACGTGTTTGCATACAATTTGTTATTTGAGCGTTGATTATTACATCTAAAAACAAATAACTGAATTTAGGCTAATAGTTTGGGCTCTGTTGTTAACATTTAATATACTAATGGGCAACAAGGCTCCAGACTAACGTTTTTTACTAGGAGCACTGTAGCCCCTTACTGAATTTTTTAGGAGCACAAGCAGAACATTTAGGGGCACGCAGTTATTCACATTTCCCCCATTTTCACTGTATTACTGACAAATGCCGTGGTAATAAATAGACTTGACTGCATTAACTAGGTCAACCGGAACTGGTTCCTTGCCACTGTCGCCTTTGGCTTTTGGCTTGCTTAGTTGGGGACATTAAATATTCAACAATATTACTGATCTGCCTGCATTGACACCATTGTATAAGAATCCGTATTCGAATATATGCGTTATACAATGCAGTACCGGTGCCACTATATTCTACAGAAAGTATTTGGTAGCACTAGGGGGCTGGCAATAAAGCTGTGATCTTGAGTTGACGTGTAGATAAAATTAATTTTAATTATCATTCATAAGGTCTTAATATTAAAGGGATAGTTCACCCAAAAATGAAAATTTGACATTTATCTGCTTACCCCCAGGCCATCCAAGGTGTAGGTGTCTTTGTTTCTTCAGTAGAACACAAATGGAGATTTTTAACTCCAACCGTGGCTGTGTGTCACTCATAGAATGCATGTCAATGGTGACTAAATCTATTAGGGTAAAAAAAAACATGCACAGACAACTTCAAATTAATCCATGCGGCTCGTGACGACACATTAATGTCTTAAGACAAGAAACGATCGGTTTGTGCGATAAACCGAACAGTATTTATATATATTTTTTACCTCAAATACAACACCATGTCCAACAGCACTGAAAGCGCAGCACTTCCGCAAACGCCAGAAGTGCTCTCGCGCTCTTCTTCTTCTTCTTGTTTTACGGCGGATCGCAAACAAATACGTGCATTACCACCACCTATGTCAGAAATGATCTTGTGCTCATATACGTCACTCATTGTTTACTGTATACGAACGGTATTCTGACATAGGTGGCAGTAATGCACATATTTGTTTGCGATCCGCCGTAAAACAAGAAGAAGAAGAAGAAGAAGAAGAGCGCGAGAGCACTTCTGGCGTTTGCGGAAGTGCTGCGCTTTCAGTGCTGTTGGACATGGTGTTGTATTTGAGGTAAAAAAAAAAAAGATATAAATACTGTTCGGTTTATCGCACAAACCGATCGTTTCGTGTCTTAAGAAATTAATGTGTCGTCACGAGCCGCATGGATTAATTTGAAGTTGTCTGTGCATGTTTTTTTTACCCTAATAGATTTAGTCACCATTGACATGCATTCTATGAGTGACACACAGCAACGGTTGAAGTTAAAAATCTCCATTTGTGTTCTACTGAAGAAACAAAGACACCTACACCTTGGATGGCCTGGGGGTAAGCAGATAAATGTCAAATTTTCATTTTTGGGTGAACTATCCCTTTAATTCAAAAGCAGTGAAAGTAGTGGAAGTCAATAAGCGCTCCTCTGGTTATTATTGAATTTAATGTCATTTTATTTTATCTTGAAACTTTTAGTTTCATACATTTTTGAAGGATGAACAAATAATGTTTTGGTCATCGCATTAAAAATAAAATTTAAATATGATAATATTAGAGTTTTGAAGTGCTGGAAAAAGATGAGCAGTACGTTTTACTATTTCTGCCAAAATACAATGGCTACATAGTGTTACCACAATAAATCCATGATGAATGTTGCTGATTTGTGGACTTAAAGCCTTCTATAACTTCATTCATGGCACAATGTTTCTTGTGTGTTCAAAGTAGTGTGTCCCAAAACTTGTATACTCTTCTGCTACATACTCAAAAGTATATACTTTTTACGATCACAAAATGTACATACTGTTAGGGCATAGTATAAGTAAGCAAATTGGGATGCAGGGATTGTCTTCGAGTCCACAGAAAATTCCCCCATCCTCTCCCAATTTCAAAAACTCAATGAATCTACACAACACCCATTTTAATTCTAAAACAACAAATTTCAGGTGACAAGTTTGCATCCCTGGACAATTGAACACCAAGGCATTACCAGTTTTATTTTGCATAGGTTTATAGTGACAAAACATACCAGCGTACTTTTAGGTCAAAATGTGTATAGGTTGGCAGGTCTGAATATGATGTGTAGGTCAAACAAAAGTATTTGTATCATATGCTTACTTGTCATCCTTTTCTCCATCATTGCAGACGTCCACTATCTGCAGGATATTGTGGTTGGCACTAAGCTGCAGAGCACCTATATTGATCTGAACATACTCCTTCAGAAAGTCCTCAGCCAGCTGACGCACCTCTTTAGGCCAGGTAGCACTCCACATCAGAGTCTGTCTGTCAGGCTGTCAAACCAAAAGAAATAAAAAAGTGCACTTTCTTGATTTACAGCATGAATCACATTGAACTTTATTACAAATCAGGGGCATAGGGTTGCAGCGACATACCGGTTTCACTGTATTCCATGGTATGAAAATGGACAATTATCATACGGTGTACATTTGCTCATTTACATGCTATTTTCATGCACATGTATGCACATACCAAGATATCAAAATGTAAACCGCGTATTATAATTAAGAGAAATCTGAAGTCGTTTGTAAACAAGCTTTTTTTATTGATCTTAATCTCTGTGACTGGACCAGGGTGATTTTGATACCGGAGCCGGAAATAGCATTGAAATATTTTAAATCACTATTTTTGGACATTATAAACAAGCATGCTCCATTTAGGAAATATAAGGTTAAAGGGCGTGATAATCCGTGGTTTTCAGAGAAATTGTCTGATTTAATTCATGACCGCGATCTTGCTTGGTCGATGGCAAAGAAATCGAAAAATATCTCAGACTGGCAACATTTTAGGCACCTGAGAAACAAATGTGTTTCTCAAATACGTAAAGCAAAATCTGATTTTTATGTACATGAATTATGTGATAGTTCAGCTAATCCTTCTAAATTTTGGAAAGTTATAAAATCACTTTCTTCTGACTCTCGGGATGCTGTAATGCCCAATATATTGAAGTTCAATGATAAAATTATTACAGATAGGAAAAGTATGCTATATTCCCTAAATCAGCACTTTATATCTTCTGGGTTGTTGTTTGAGCATGCAACACAACAACAGAGGAGACCAGAGGACTACTCTTTGTTTAGGGAAAATGTACCAATCAATTTTGAACTTGTTCCTATTTCGACACAGGAGGTATGTGATGCTCTTAGAGGGCTAAATGTTAAGAAATCTGCAGGTCCGGATGGGTTGGATCCCTACTTTTTAAATATTGCTGCTGAACATATTGCAGAACCTTTGACACACATTTTCAATCTGACTATTGAAACTGGATTAATACCGAGTGTATGGAAGTCAGCATATGTCACTCCTTTATTAAAGAGTGGGGACCGATCAAATCCAAACAATTATAGGCCAATATCTAAGCTATCTGCTTTAGCCAAGGTTCTAGAAGGACTTATAAGTGACCAGTTGAAAGACTATTTAGAAACAAAAAATATTTTAAATGATTCACAGTCGGGTTTTCGTAAAAAACACAGTACCGTTACTGCTACTATGAAAGTGTTAAATTATTTTATAAGTGCTATTGATTCTAAAGAATATTGTGCTGCTCTATTCTTAGATCTTTCAAAAGCGTTTGATACAGTTGACCACTATGTTCTGTCACAGAGATTGGTGGATATTGGGATGTCTTCAAAGGCTGTCAAATGGTTTGGCAACTATTTGAATGGCAGAACACAAAGTGTATATGTTGATGGTGTGTCCTCAAACTCATTACTTATACAAAAAGGTGTCCCCCAGGGGTCCATTTTGGGTCCCATTTTATTTACTATATATATAAATGACTTGTGTCAGAATGTAACAAAAGTAAAGTGTCATTTTTATGCGGATGATACGGTTTTGTTTTGTTCTGCCCCATCCTTGAAAAATGCAATAGAACATCTGCAATCCTCTTTTATAATTATTCAGAAGAATCTTAATAAATTGCGACTTGTATTAAATGCAGATAAAACTAAAATGATGTGCTTTTATAAATCAAGGAAAATAGAAGATGCTTGTCAAATTGTTACACTAGATGAGAAAGTAATTGAACGAGTATCAGTATATAAATATCTTGGTTTCCTTTTAGAAGAAAATTTGTCTTTCAAACAGCATATAGAGTGTTTAACAAAAAAACTTAGAGTAAAGTTGGGGTTCTATTATAGAAACAAAGGCTGTTTCTCTTTTAGTACGAGAAAAACACTTATACAAACAACATTTTTGACAATGCTGGATTATGGTGATATTTTATACATGCATGCAAATCAATCTTCTTTGAAAATGTTGGATTCAGTATATCATGCAGCACTGAGATTTGTAACTGATTCAAATTTCCGTACTCATCACTGTAGCTTGTATGAGAGTGTGGGTTGGCCATCTTTGCACAATCGCAGGCTGGAGCACTGGTATACTTTTCTTTTTAAGGCCATACTTTGTAAATTGCCTTCTTACTTATGTACTCTTCTGACTCCAAAAGTCACTACGAGGAATTGTAATCTTAGATCATATGGGCAAATCATGTATGATATCCCACGAACGCGAACTGTTTTCGGTGAAAGTGCTTTTAAAGTTTTTGCACCTTTTTCCTGGTATACATTGCAGAAACAGCTCAAATTTGAGTATCTACCGACAATGACACAGTTTAAAACTAGGATAAAGGACTATTTGAGTACTAAATGCACATGTGATGTTATTGAGTGCTGCTGGTGATTTTGTTGAGATGATGTTAAAGTGTTAAATGTCTTCTTTCGGTTATTTGTGTGTATATGTATTTTATTTTTCTGCCGTCTTGGCCAGGACTCCCTTGAAAAAGAGATTTTGAATCTCAATGGGATTATTTCCTGGTAAAATAAAGGATAAATATAAAAAAAAAAAAAAAAAAAAAAAAAATACTAAATGTGTTTTATACAAATACCATAGAAACCATATAGATACATTTTAACATGGTAGTGAAGAGCTATATGCATGTTTTTAACTGTGGTTATCATGATATAAGACCAAAGGTTAATTTTAGTAAAACTCATAATATTTACATTTTACCATATAAAAAAGGTTGTTACAATTTTTATAGATGTCCATGTTTTTGTTGATGAACATCAATTTACATCTGCATCCTCCTAACTCAAGCTACTACTACTACTACTACTACTATCAACTCACTGTCAAATGTGCATTTCTAAAACAAACCATGTAATATTAATACTGCAGCCTGCACTGCAAACTGTGCCAAAGATATAAGCCAAAGTCAGGCAACACAAAGCTGTTTCATGACTAGAAACAATAATCACCCGTTAGCACATGCAGAAACTAAGACATACATTTTTTTCTATTAAGATATTTATTTAAGGAAAAATTACTGTAAAAGTGTAAGGAATAAAAAAAAAAAGTGAAGTGTTTGTCATATTCTGACAATACAAATTAGCTTAAAACCACGATTAACAGTCTGGTTTCTACAACTTTCACTTGGGAGCAAAAATCTGCCTTTAAATTTGAAAGAAATATTTCTATAAATACATTTATTGTGATAATTATCGATATCAACTGATATGAAAAGATTTTAATCGAGATCCTTTTTTGGCCATATCGCCCAGCCCTAGTTTAAAATATAATAAATGGCCTGATATGAAAAAATTCTGCCAATAAAATAACATTGATTATGCATCTGTGAAAACTCATGTATGCAAGGAGTGCATAAGAAATATTGTTCTTTAATTCATATTTAGACATGATAAAATCCCTATTATAATATTTACAATCGCATTTAGTCAAAATAAATTTATTTCAAAAATCAATATTTCAATATCAATATTTATATTTGAAATAAAATGTGTATGTGTAAGCACATTTAAAGGAGTTAACATGGAAAATGTGCCATAAAACAAACAGAACATTTTAAAATGAAAGTGAGCCAATGAGTGGTTCTCTGCTGCCACCTGCTGGTCAAAATAGTCATTTTGTCATACTACTCACTAACATGGTTCTATAATTCACATTTAGACTTTATAAAGTCACTATTATAACATTTACAATCACATTTTGTCAGTTTATCACTTAATTTCACCTAAGCTCTGTTTTAAGTAATTTACTGCTTAAAGGCCTTAAATGCAAAAGGCATTAAATGCTTAAAGGCCTTAATTGCTTGAACCCCGCTAAATGCTGCTTGTTACTTTTTATTTTTATTCCAGGCCACTATTGAGCTTTGTACCTGAAAAAGATCTGTGTTCTGAAAAAAAAAAGAAGTTTTTATTTACAATCCCTATTTTTGAGTGATATATCTTGGTGGTAATGATGACATGGGGTGTTAATTTAGTATGTCCTTGTGAGGATGAATATGTGCTTGTTGGTGATCAATCAAGCCAATGATAAAGCCAAATTATCCCAGTTAGATTCTTGAAGGAAAATGCTTTTCTGTTTTTCCAAATTATAACTTGACAAAGGGGGGGATTGGAAATTATGAAGCGGCCTAAATTGGTAGACCATTTGTTGGGGACCCCAAAATTGGCCTAAGGGGGGACTGAAAGATGCGGGAATCTACACCGCTTCAATATAATTATGTATGTATATTATATATATATATATCCTACTTAAATTCATAATCAAAGCCTCAATCAATATTCATCCTCCTATATAATTATTATGATTTTATGATTCTTTCCAGTTATGATTTTGCTTTTATCAAGAGGACCAATGATTGTTTATTCCTTTATATTTTCTTAAGTTTGTATTTGGTCTCTGAGTGGTGACTGAGGGTCTGTCCTGGTGGTGTGTGAGGTTTCGCAAAAAACACTTGATTTCAGAACATGTTGTTGTGAGTTTGGATTTTACAGGCATCACACACCTCCAACTCGAATGGGAATGCAGTAACAGAGATTGCTCATTTAGCCCGGCTTCCAGAGATGAAATGTGGATTTGTCTTACATTTTATTTTATTTTTATTAGGGGTGTGCATTGGCACTGCCCTCACAATTCGATTCGATTATGATTCACCAGGTAACGATTCGATTCAATTTGATTCTACGATGCATCAAAATTCTACTGCACACAACAAGGCAAATGTTTAATCAGTCATGAGGCAATACAAGCAGTCAGATATTGAACAACAGATTGTATTGGCTGCTATGTGTGTATTATCACTCTCCTGTATCTTTGACATAAATGTAATTAAATAAAATAAAATTGAATAGTACAGGGTATTGGATATGGCATTTTCAAACCTGAAAAAGAAAACATAAATCACTGCTTTCAGCGCTTTGAATGAGAAATGTTTCTCTTCTCTCTGCTTTAGAACCATTTGAAATTATATAGAGCAATAATAACCAACTAAGCCAACTTTTTCCAGCAGTGAACATAAGTGGGTTTTTTTACACACCCAATATTGAAGATGGAAATTTTCTGCACATGACACCAGACTTGAAGACGCCTTTCTACAACCTCCGAGGTCAACAATGATCTAATTCTAGTGATGGGGCGACAACTAGTCTACCTAGTTAAAGGTCCTGTTCTTCGTGATCCCATTTTTCAAACTTTAGTTAGTGTGTAATGTTGCTGTTAGAGCATAAATAATACCTGTAAAATTATAACGCTCAAAGTTCAATGCCAAGCAAGATATTTTATTTAACAGAAGTTCCCTTTCAAAGCCTACAGCGAACGGCCGGTTTGGACTACATCCCTGTACTCCCTGCTTTAATGACGTAAATAGAACAGTTTGTTGACTAACCTCCGCCCACAAGAATACGCAAAAAAGGGGGCGTGGTCTTGTTGCTCTCCCACGTGGAGAAGAGGAAGTGTTGCGTTTGTAGAGTGTGTTTGTCGCCATGTCGTCGAGACGCTGTTATTTTCATCCCGGAGTCAAATCACCTTTGTTTGGCCTTCCCAGGGACGCTGTACTTTGAGCGCATGCATCTCCCCGTTATGGTAAGAGGCATGACCTTTCCGGGCAACTTGCGCTAAGCTGCTGTCGAATCACAACACGGGAACCGCTGTCACAATCAGAACTCGTTAAGTATTTCTGAAGGAGGTCTTCATAGAACAAGGAAATCATCAAGCCGTTTTTAGGACAGTGAAAACAGCAGCATACAGATAGTAAATTGTGTGAAAAATACTGTGTTTTTTACACGCGAAACATGAACACATGTTATATTGCACACTGTAAACACAATCAAAGCTTCAAAAACACAGGAAAAATTGGACCTTTAAGTGATATGCTCTGCTATCTATCCTTGTGTGGAAATTTACCGTGACGGTGCATTTTCACTGCCAATCAGAATCATTCCACATGGCAGAAATGATGTGGTTAGAACTTGAAAACAGTATAACTGTTCAGAAATGTTATGTACGATAGGCGGAGGCGGGGAGACTGTTAGAGGGAGCGGGGCCTACGAACTCCTTGTGAGACTTGATGCTGGCTTCTGCTGATGAAACTGCAAACTATTCTTCAGTAATTTTTTCTTTAATCAATTTAACTCCTGATTCTTGGTCTTCATTTTTCACTACTGGTCCTGGGTCCTAACCTGTTACCCCAACTCAACCAATCAGTAATCAAAATGGTACAGCACAAGGCAGTTTAATCGTTTTGAAGCGTTTATTTAAAATTGCCATTAACCATTTGGTTATTGGCAATTTTAAATAAGTGCTTCAAAACGATTAAACTGGTTCATGTTCCTGTTAAAATTTTGTTAATTTCCGTGTTTTGCTTTTGTTCTTGTTCCTTGAACCAGTTCAGAGTCCTGAAAGTAATATACCATAAGAGACAGCATTTTACAGCACTAGGTGGGAAATGTTGCTGAAAGAATTTCAAATTAATCAATATGGAATCAAATTATGTAATACTATAAAAATGTGGTATTTTCTGAGGCAGCATTGTGAAAATGTCATACCATTGCAACCCTACAGGGGAATTAAACTTTTGAAAGAACTTACACGAATCTGATCAACAACTTTGCGAATTTGAGGTTCAAAACCCATGTCCAGCATACGATCTGCCTCATCCAGGACCAGGTAGGTGCAGCGGCGTAGGTTCGTTTTCCCAGTTTCCAGGAAATCAATCAATCGACCAGGGGTTGCAATGCAAATTTCAACACCTGTTTAATGAAAGTATACAATTAATAAAAAGGTTTAGTATTTTTTACAGTCATTTTATATTCAGGTCTTAATACCTGCAGATACTCTGTGTTGAAAAATCCTTCCATGGTAGTACAAAACTTAAAACTGCATTATGATCATTGTATTAAATTTGAGCGTTCACTTAGGGTTAGTTCACCCAAAAATGAAAATTATGTCATTAATGACTCACCCTCATGTCGTTCCATACCCGTAAGATCTCCGTTCATCTTCGGAACACAGTTTAAGATATTTTAGATTTAGTCCGAGAGCTTTCGGTCCCTCCATTGAAAATGTATGTACGGTAGGGTGCATCAAATTTGAATGGGAAATTTTAATTTCAAAATATCAATTTGGCTGGCATTACATTTTGTTCCAATTAACATAAAAATGACTTTTGCAAAGTTTTGAGGAATTCCATTGAGATTTAGGGGTGCCACTTAACACATGAACTTTGGCGAAATTTCAAAAAATGTGCAATTTTTAGTCTAATTGCCGAAAGGTTGACCTGGAAATGTTGAGTACAGTGAACTTTTATACAGTAACATGTTCTATAGGGTTATCAAAGTAAAAGTTGTTTGTTTGCCCTTTGGGCATTTCTCAGAATTCAACTTTCAAGATTCTCCATTCATTTGTCCTATAGACAAAATTAATGGAGGTCAATGGGACATGTTCACGTGGCCTTACCCTGAATTTTGTGCAGCAGTGATGGATGTCGGACACACATATAAAGTTTAATTGACTTTATTGTTAAACAGAAGGAGCGACACATTTAAAAGAATAAATCCTCTCTAGTGGCTAACTCACTGGCAACTTTACCAAAGCGGTTTAGCCGGCTGAAAACACTAGGAGCTCTGCTGAAAACGTCTCGCTGTGGGCGCTTGAGAGCGTTTTGGCAGCGCAGCGTTTTTTTCAGTTGAGACTCTTTGCTTGTTATGATACAGAATATCCGCAGAAGTGTTACTAAGTATCTCATTTCACAGATAGTTTGTTTCTGTATTGATTCTATATAAAATGCTGATACAATGTAAAGTATTTGCTCTGGCTCTGGCTCTTGTTTTAAATTATTTTGTTCCGTTATTATACTGCTTGTTGTCATCTGTTGACGTTGTACAAGCATGATGTGGCAGTTGGTCGGTGTTGTATTTGTCCCGCTCCTCCTCCACTGTGATTGGACGGCTGGGTGAAAAGTGACAGTGATGAGCGCTGCATTTTACTCAAAGTTGAACATTCTTCAACTCTCGGCGACCAGTAAAAAACGCTAAAAAACCATTGGCTGCTGGATTCTTGTGGTAACAGGTTCCATTTCTCTCTCAGAAGTGTGAACAAGGTAACCTCTGGCGAGCTTGATGATTCCCACCTTCAGGTCTGTGAAAACCTGTTTCAGGAGGACCTCACCAATGTGGAGCCGGCACCCAGACCAAAGCAGTGGTCGGCCCAGTGAGAGCTGTATGGCAATGGAAGCTGCTGTGAGATGGCCGGTGTTTGACGCAGTGTCAAATGCCATGTTGACAACCTGGTCAGCGCAGCACCAGTCCTGCAGCAACTTTCATGTCAACCGGGCAATGATCATTCCACATGCCTCATTGGTCTGCTTCTTATATGCCGGGACACCAAGCCGTTTCACTCACTCTGCATCTCCAACCACCACTGTAAGATGCTACTCCAACTGGCGCACATTGCTGAGCATCGGTGTTAACCTGCTGTTCCAGTGTAGGGTGCACAATGGAGGTGGTGTCCACTGCTTGTGCTGTTCCTCACTGATTGTCTCCAGCACTTGACGTCTTGCTTGGTCAGCTGTTGCGTAAGATGCAGAGAGATGTGTAGATTCACCGCCTGACTCTGCAACAAGGCCACGTGTGAAGGCAGCCTGTTGCATTGGTGACATCTTCAACCTTGTAGCCAGTGACACGACACTTGGCCGGCTAAGGATGTCATGTGGAATGAAGACATTCGTTCCAGTCTTCTTATGCTTGTGGGATGGTTCGCCCTCAGATGGTGGATAAACTGTGTTAGTATCCTCCTCTGACTCCTCATCACTCTCTGACTCCAAGCTGGACATTGCCGACATTGCATCTCCTCCAGCTCTTTTTCACAGTGGGACTGTCTGGCTGCTGCGGCAGCTTGAAGCTCCTCTCACCTCTTCACCTTGAGCTGCAGCTTTTTGTCCAATACACCAAATGTGGCCACTCTGTCAGTCTTCATGATGGCCAAGAAAGCTAGGTCTTCTGGGTTATCAATCAGCTTTTCAACATTTGGAGGCCACAGCGGAAATCAAGTCTGCACTCCATTTTCTCCAATTGTTTCGCTGTAGTCTCACTGGTGCGCTTGGCCTGGGAGATTTTCCGCATCTTGTTGTTAGAATTGACTAAGTATACCATCTTGTGGCACGCACGCTTGTCGCTCACCATTGGGATGTTGGCTTTCTTGTAAAATGGTCGCACCTGCTCCAGGACAACCTTGGCTGCCTCGAACTGCGACATTTGCACCAGGTTTCTTTGCAAGCATGCAGCGTAAGATCTGACGACCAGTTGGCAGTTTGGCGCCGGTGATGATGCCATCCTCTCTGGTGATGCTGGGGCCCAGACCAAAGACCAGGCTGCGACTGCTAGTCTGGCAGGGACCAGTTGGTGAGGGCAGCATATGATAGTTATATGTAATAATACATACCCAACACAGAAAGATCACCTCAATCAGGAAGATCACCTCAGTTTTCTTGAGCTGTAGTATTGTTTGCCTCAGTTCTCCATAGTGACCATTGAGCACTGTTAACTACTTTATCCAACAAAAACAGATGTGCGGTGGCACCCCTAAATCATCATGTACTGGAAAAATATTTTGCATGTGTTGTTTCTACATATTTTGGAACACTTTTAGCACCCAGCCATATCAAAATTCAAGAATTGTGTTTTTTGATGCACCCTAATGTACGGTATACTGTCCATGTCCAGAAAGGCAATAAAAACATCATCCAAAGTAGTCCATGTGACAGTGGGTTAGTTAGAATTTTTTGAAGCATCGAAAATACATTTTGGTCCAAAAATAACAAAAACTACGACTTTATTCAGCATTGTCTTCTCTTCCTTGTCTGTTATCAATCCGCGGTCACGACTCTGCAGGGACGCTGCTGACGTGTTATCTAGTGCGCTTGAGCTCCCTCAGACTGTAAACGAAGCTCGGGCGCACCAGATAACACGTCAGCAGCGTGTGATGTTTTTATTACCTTTCTGGACATGGACAGTATATCGTACATACATTTTCAATGGAGGGACAGAAAGCTCTCGGACTAAATCTAAAATATCTTAGGCCCCGTCCACACGAAGCCAGAACTTTCCCTATCCAATCTTTTTCAATCTCTTACACGAGAGCATGAAAACGGCTCAAAACGATGTAGTATACATGGCCATATATGTGGCACTGTAATTCTGCCACAGAAATACACTAAAAACGGAGAAGAAGAGTTGTGGCTAGAAGGGGTACGGCAACAGTCGGAGGTGAGGTAAAATCTCACAATAAAATAACAATAAATACATTTGCTACTTACCAGATGTGTTTTATTAACGCATACACCTACCCCAACCCTAAACAAACCCTTACAATAATGCAAATACAGTAATTAAACAACGCAGTATTGATGTGCGCATGCCCAGTGCCCGTAGTTGTATCCCTTCAAGTCTTCCCCGCGCAGGACGTGGTGTGATGACATCACCGTTTCACAAAATATACGGATTGGCTGTATACACGAAACTGCAAGGGTGTCGTTTTCAGATTTATCCACTTTAGGACCCGGTTTAAAAAAATAACAGTTTCAGTCTCCCAAAACGCCAGATCCGTGTGGACGAAACGCCAAAACGATAAAAAATGTCAACGTATACATCTCCGTGTGGACCGGCCCTTAAACTGTGTTCCAAAGATGAACGGAGATCTTTTGGGTGTGGAATGACATGTGGGTGAGTCATTAATGACATAATTTCCATTTTTGGGTGAACTAACCCTTTAAGCAACGTTAGTCATAGTATTTATTCAAATCAAGTCAATAGGCAGCGCAGGACCATTAAGTTCAAACCTAATAGCCCATTATAAACCGATTTCCTCAAAAAAAAGTTAGTCCACATAAGTCCCACTCTTTCATGAACACCAGATTCAAGGACATAATTAGAGGTCGACGATAGTGGATTTTTCCGTTACCGATAACTAGGTTGGATCGCACTTGCCGATAACCGATTAATCGACTGATAGTTTTTTAAATGGATACTGGATAAAAAAAACATAAGTAAAACAGTGCTGAACTTTATAACAAGAGATACAAAAAACAGCACTGATCCATGAAAATGTGCTAAATTAAAAACATATAAATATGAATATTAAAATGAGAAGTTCTAACAGAACAAATTCTTCAGAAAATAATTTAAACATTAAAATATTACAGGTCAAATTTGTTTCTTTACCTATAACCTAGAAACAAGCATATACATTTCATAGGTCACACTATGCAAGTCCCTATGCAACAAGGATGTATTAGCTTACATTAACTATATGCATTATGCATACAGCATGTATTAATTTGACCAATACAATTGTACCTTGATCATTCATGTTAGTTCATAGTGCATTAACCAAGGTTAACAGATAAAAATAAAAAATAAAACTCAATTTAATGTTGAAATTAACATACTAACAATGAACAATACTTCCACAGCATTTAACCTTAGTTAATGTTACAAATGGATTCTTATTGTAGTGTTACCATTTCATACAAATACAAACAGTCTGCTTTTTTAGAAGGAGATTATCTAATAAAAAATGAATGCGCTTCTGCTTTGTTTATGTTTCTGTCGGCAGCATGATGATAGTTTGCGTTCTCACGTCACTAGTTTCATATGTGCAACATTTGGGTCGGACTTGCCTGTGCTTTTATCACATTGTTTTAACTGCTTGAGGTACTGCTAATGTTAGCGTTCTCTCAGCCTCGTTGTAAAAAACATACACACTGCTGTTATTTACAGCAGCATCTAATCAAGAAAGTAATTACTTTATAATTATTTGGAAACAAGTACTGTAGTGTTCTGTATTCATACCGTTTCGCTGTCGTGTTTTAAACGTGCACCTGATGTGTCAGCGCTCTACGTGCAGCGCCGCGCGCAGCCTCACGTGTGAATGTAAACAAGGCGTCAGTGAGTTTTTTATTTGGCCTCTAGAGGCCGCTCTCGTGCTATATAATGCCAGAAGACCCTTCTCAGAGCTCTTGTACTGTGTAATGACAGCGCATCCGTCTCAGCTGCTCCAGCAACGGACCGAACACGGAAAAACTATCGGTGTGGAATTTTGCCGATAACCGATTGTTCCACCAATCAGCTACCGTGCCGATTAATCTGCAAAACCGATGAATAGGTCGACCTCTAGACATAATATCTCAATATTTAAAAGTTTTGTTAATAATTGCTGAGTGTGTTTTTGTGCTGCTACCATGACTGGTTTAGATTTACAGGTTTAGAAGACATTCATATTATTCATATTCTATGTGGTGGTCAGTTCGCAGTCTTAATGAGGGCAGTGTTTCCCCAACCATTGTTTTGGGTCGTCCTAGGTCAACATTTCATTCAGTAACATTAGGTTTTAATTAAGTTTTGATTTATATGCTGCTTAATGTTGATGATCGCGTTATTTTACATATGCATCTGCTTACATAGGAGATCGTTTGTTTGTTAGATGTCTTTTGATCAGAGATTCTGTACTCATTCAAGAGAGGCGTAATAGTACCCCCTACCGTATAGCAGTGAAAACATGGAAAGCGGAAAATAATTTAAATCAGCTGGATGACATCAGTTTTCTCCAGAGCGGCTTTACAGCCGAATCAAATTCTGTTGCATTATTTTCCTGTTTAACACTGTGAAGCTGCTTTGAAACAATCTGCATTGTAAAAAGCGCCTATAAATAAAGGCGTATTGTCTTAGGTTTTATTCGTTGGAACTTTGACTAGCCAATTTTTATGTAGCTCAATACTGAGCCAAGCATAATTGAATTTGCACTTTCCTGGCACTAAGTTAAATAGCTTCATGCTTCTCAGGCGTTTATCATGCAGGACTGCCTGCACGTGATCACGATCCATGCACTCACACAGCTTTTTTTGTTGTTGTCATAATTCATCAACAGTAGAGCTAAGCAATTGCTTGGCACAAATGTGGAATATTCATTGATTGTAAACTACTCTAAAAACATGAGCCTGTAGAACGTGGAACAGTGCTGTTTTATTACTTTGAATCATGCAAAACTAAAAATTATTTAAAATTCAACCATTTTTAAGTTTCATAAATCACATTATGCCATATCGGGATTCCTGTTTTTCCATCCCCAAATTTAAGAGCGTTTGAAATGATAATCAAGATTTTTCTTTTGTCATTTAACATTTAATATAAGAAATAGTACTAAGTAATACTTAGTACTATTTATTATTTTAAATTTGGTAAAACTAAAGATATGTTTGAGAAAACACAGTACCCCTTTCCAGATCTCGGATCTGAGGTCCTTTGGGTGCTCCACCATAGATGCAAGTGGACTTCAGACGGGAAGCTCTTCCATATTCTGCAGCAACCTGCTGCACTTGCTGTGCCAGTTCACGAGTGGGGGCAAGTACTAAGCACTGAGATTACCCGAAAGGACAGTCACACATTTGATAAAATTGGGAGAAAATAAAGCAATTTAAAAATTAGGTTAGGGGACTTACAATAGGCCCGTCACCATGTTCCAGGTAAGGCTGGTGGTTAATGTGTACAATGGCTGGCAGGAGGTACTGTGGGCACAAAGATTTGAGAATACTGGGCAGCTGCATCACAAATTAAATATTGTAATTCAAGATATTCTGAATGATACATTAATCATAATGTAACAATCATTTAACACTTACAGCCAGGGTTTTCCCAGAACCTGTCTGAGCAATGCCAACCATGTCTTTTCCACTGAGGGCCAAAGGCCATCCCTGGGCCTGGATAGGTGTGGGCTCAGACCAGGATTGTTTAGAGATCACATCCATCACATAATCTGGAATGCAACAATATATTGTGTTGGATATACACCGTATACAATTTACATACTACAGATTTTTGATTAGGGCTGGGCGGTATATCAACTTTTGGGGTAAGTCAAATGTAATATAATTACTGTTCAGATGAGTGAATGTTTTTCTGGCCTCTTACCAGTTAACATTTAATCTGTGATTTTATGCTGTTTCATGTTTAGAGCACTAGAGTATATGAAATAGGTCCATAAAAAAACTTAAACACGTTGTTAAACTCATCACGGCGCTCTGCGCAGAAACCGCTCTCTTGCACGCAAAACAATTAGATTCCGCATGTTGTTTGAATTCTCCGCAGTAATGCGATCTCAGCTGTGCCCCCAGTGAAAAGCGACCTCTCTCAAACAGTGTGGCGCTGCACCGCGCTCCAAACATTGTTTAAGCGACATACACCGGTAATTGCGGTATAATAAAAATTAATATCATTAAAAAAAAAGAATGCTGCTAGAATGTGTGTATGTTGCCACTCGGGATCGATCACTTGCGTGTCTCCTGCCTGCCAGTTTCTCCGTAGCTTGCTAAACGCACTGAGTGATTTGAACACATATTAATAATAGTTAAAAAAATATATATCTGGTCATCCTTCATAATGCAGTCGAAATTTACATCACATATCATCGGTAAACTCTTGCGTTACCAAGGCAACGACTGACTTGACGTATAACGTATGAACATTAATCGCAGCATCACAGTAGAAAATGAAAACCTATCCATACCGGCCGGCTCGGATCAGCACGGAATGGAACGGTTAATAAACAAAGAGAACAGTTTGGCCCGATGGAAAAGCGGCTTCACCAGGCTTGTATGTTCTGTATCATTCTGCATCATCTTAGGAAACTCTGGCTCATACGTTTTTGAACTGAAAATGAGCGCCGTTTTATTAAGTTCAAATACAGCGCAAAACTCTGTTTGGAGTGAGTAATTTGTTAAACGTGCTCGTGCCTGATTTCTGTTACACATAGCCTACGCACTTCATTGCTGTTTATACTGGTTAAATGTCACAGGACACTAATAAAATTAACGGGTTATGATGATGTGTAATTGTATAGTAGTGGTGTCCCATTTCTTAGGGGAATATTTTCAGGGGTAGGGGGAGGCGGGGAAGGCGAAGGGGTATACAATAGAATTGGGATTGGGCCTTAGCCCACTTAGTAAAAAAATATTGAGATATGATTTTTGGTCCATAACAGCCCAGCCCTACATTTAAAATGTTCACATACTGGGGAAATTTGCCTCATGAAACTTAATGATGGGTTTAGGACAATCTCTGCCTTTCACTGTCACCTCTTTGTTTCTGCGGTAGTGTTCCACTTCTTGCTGTATTTCAAAAACAAACAAAAGTGATTTACTAAAGGAAAAAACCCTACACATTTAAGACTGTAACATGTAAATATGCCCACAAATTACCATTGATCTATGTGTGACATCAGACTGCTCTTTGTAGAAGTTTTTCTCAAACTTGGGGAGCTCATCAAGGTTCCAGTGTCTTTTCCGCAGTCTCTCACCAGGGTTCCCAAACTTCCCTGAAGGAGGAACACTGTGGCCACCGCTAAATCGAGGGACACTGCTGCCATACCTATGAAAGAACATTTCACAACGCAGCTTCAATCAACGCTCAGTTCAAAAGCTTCATTCAAGGGACAGTAAAAATATGAAGATATCTTTAATAAAACCAAAGGGATTAAGCAAGTATGGTTGAGCTTCCTTGTTTACCATTTTTGAGTTCTTTGTATAAAACTTCTCAATATATAAAGCACTCATGTCTCTTCAGAAGCCTTGGATTAAACTGCATGAATCATTTGGACTCTTCAATTTTCTTTATAAACATTTAAAAATTTTGGCTATGTGGACTTCCAATGGAAGTACATAAATCTTCCTGGTTTGATTAAAATGATATTTTCGCATTTCAAAAATGAACAAATGTTTATATGGGTTTTTATATGATGGGGGGGGGGGGGTCTCCCTTCCTTCCAACATTACTGAAAACCTATTGCACAACGCCAGTGAAGTTGCAACTCTCACTGGCCAATGCCAGTGAAGACGGCAAAGGGAGGCGGGGCCCTACCACTATATAATGTGCCGTCTTGGCGGCAGTAGCTCAGAATCTTCTGACTGAATAACAGTGCAGTGCAGACCTGAGCCGTGAGCGCGGCAGCTTACGCCATGTCTCGTTCCCGTCTCTCAGGGAACCAGGGTTACGACAGTAACCAGAGACGTTCTCTTTCGAGAACGGTCTCTCAACATGGCGTCAGAAGACGCTCGGGGACTGTATAGAACAACGCCGTGCAAACAGCAAAGAGAAGCTCGGCACAGCGGAGCTATGAACAGTGTAACATACACAGAACAAACCCCAACCGAACATATGAATTACTATATGTGGGTATGACATGTTACTAGCAATTGTATTGTATGAGTGTAACATAATGGGAGATGACTCATGTGAGCGATAATGCTTCTGTACACCTGGCAACTGGCCGCCGCGGGCGCCATTATGGCATACGTGAAGAGCCAGTAAACTTGTGCATATAACAAGGACATAGGCGAATTACCGGCTTGTACCTTGTCGATAAATACCACAATAGCGCAAAACCTCGCAATACGCAAGACTCGCTTCCTGGTACGAAGGGGGGAAACCTCACAGTCTGAATGCGGCGCTGGCTCCGCCCCCGAATTCCATCTATATAACCTGGTCGAAACCACCCACCATGACTAGTGGCTAGAAGCCGAAGGCAGAATATGGCTCGAACCTACCACCAGGACTTGAGAGGCTACTAAGCACACGTCCAAATTGTAGAATCTGGCGAAGGTATTCTGTGAAGACCATCCAGCCGCCATACAAATGTCTTTGATGGGGACGCCTTTAGACCATGCCCATGAGGAGGCAATTGCTCTAGTCGAATGTGCTCTGACACCAATAGGGCACTCTATTTCTTTGCTGGAATAAGCCAATGCAATCGCCTCAACCACCCAATGCGACAGTCGTTGCTTAGAGACAGGCTGTCCCTTAGCGCTGCCCCCAAAACACAAAAATAGCTGATCCGATCGCCTGTGCGGTCGACATAAACTCGCAAGGCCCATAAACTTGCAAGGCCCGCACTGAGCATAGTACATGCTGAGAAGAGGTAACTGCTGACTCCGGGGCGAACGCCAGGAGTGTTATCACCTGTGCTCTGAACGATGTTGAAAGCAAATTAGGCACGTAGCCCAGTCTTGGTTTGAGAGTGACGCTACAATCACCCGGTCCAAATTGCATACAATTAGCATCCACAGAGAGCGCTTGTAAATCCCCCAAGCGCTTAACCGAAGCGAGGGCGAGCAGCAGCGCGGTTTTAAGCGAAAGCTCCCTTAAGCCTACAGACACAAGCAGCTCGAAGGGGGAAAGCGCTAGAGCCCCGAGAGTTAAGGCTAGATCCCACGAGGATACCGTGGAAGGCTGAAATAGCAGCGACATTGGGCTGGGCGATATATCGCATGACATTGTTAGGCGCATCTCGTCAGTAAAGCCGGTTCCTTGATTAGTAGTAAATCGCCATCACCTGCTTTCAGATAGAGCGGCATTTACTACACAGAGCCGTAGTTCACTGACAAGCTGAGCCATATCGCATTAATTATCACGGACGTATCGCCTGCGATAATTAATGCGATATGGCTCAGCTTGTAGAGTGGAAGGCATACTGCCGCCATCCATCCGCTGCAGTAGAAAATCGAGAACTTCGACACGGAACAGTTCACCGGGTCGCAACCATTCGATTCACACCACTTCACGAATACAGCCCATTTAGAAGCATACAGGCATCTCGTAGAGGGGGTTCGCGCCTTTGTAATCGTGTCCATAACACGGCAAGATAAAGAGCCTCGTATTACCGGTTCCCGCACACCGCCCACACATTGAGTTTCCACCATTCGGGGTTGGGGTGCTATATCGAGCCGCCCGCCTGCCTGTCTCAACGGGATCATCCATGGGGGTGCTGTTAGAATTTCCAGCAGATCGGGGAACCACGGTCTGTTCAGCCAATATGGGGCGACCAGCAGTACTGATGCTCTCTCCTCCTTGATTTTGTGCAGCACCTGTGGCAAAATCTTCAGTGGGGGAAAGCATACAGACTAGTGTTCGGCCACTGCATCATCAGTGCGTCCCTGCTCAGGAATAAGTCCACCTCTGCCATCCCGAACCGTTCCCAGATCAGTCTCACTGTCCCAGGGTGCAGTCTCCATTCCCCTTGAGGGATCCCGTCCCTCGATAACATATCCGCGCCGCTGTTCAGGTAGCCCGGAACATGCGGCGCTCGGATGGAGCAGATGGCGATCGGCCCACAGCAAGAGGTGAGCCGCCTGTTCGTACAGGGCTTTCGAGTGTACACCGCCCTGGCAGTTTATGTACGACACCACTGCGATGTTGTCTGTTTTTTTACGAATCAACACGTGGTGACCTTGGACTAACGGGAGAAAGCTTCGAAGGGCCAGGAGGACCACTCTCAATTCTAGGCGATTTATGTGCCAAGCTCTCTCTATCTCCGTCCAGAAGCCCGACGCCGGTACGCCGTCGCAATGGGCTCCCCAGCCCATCGTTGACGTGTCCGTTGTGACCACTTTTCGTCGCGTAACCGCTCCCAGCTCGACGCCACATAGGTACAGGTCTGGACTCTGCCACGGCCTCAGCGCGCTCAAGCATTTGCGTGTGACCACAACGCGGGCACGGCCCATTTTCCACGCTTTTCTCGGAACTTGCTTTTTTAGCCACAGTTGAAGGGGCCGCATTAAGAGCAGACCGTGGTGGCAGACCGTTAGCGTTACCGTTAGGCCCAGACTGAAAGTGTTCAGAGCAGACATTAAATCTCAAGTACGCTCTTGACCGAGACACGCTTTCATCTCGACCGAGTTCAGTTCCACCCCTAGATACAAGATCGACTGACTGGGGGATAACACGCTCTTCTTCATATTCACGCAGAGACCCAAACTCTCCAAATGACGTAGCAGAACGTGTTTGTGGCTGTTGAGCACATCCTCTGAATGGGCCAAAAGTAGCCAATCGTCTAAATAACTGAGTATACGCATCCGTTCGCTCTCAGTGGGGAAAGCGTCGTATCCACGCATTTTGAAAACGTGCGAGAGGCTAGGGCTAGCCCGAACGGCATTACCGTGAATTGATAGGCTGTGCCCTCGAACGCAAATCTCCGAAAATGTCTGTGTCGAGGGGCGATCTGAATGTGAAAATATGCGTCCTTCAGGTCCACTGAAATAAACCAGTCTCCGGGCCGAATCTGGATACTTGGAGCACCGCCATTGTGTGCGTAGGCTTTGTGTGCGTAGGTGGCGTAGGCTTTGTATGCGATGTGAGCAGTCAGACGGCAGGGGCTCGATGGCAGGGAAGCACCCGCCTTCAGCGAGGCTGAAGAAAGGCAGAGGTGTGCTCAGGGTTTTTCCTACATTGAAAATTTTTTGCCGGCCGCCAAAACAATTTTTTGTCCCGCCAAAGCTTTATTTGATGAGTTATTGTGATTTATGAATGTAGAATAGATGCTGCGCTTGTAACTGAGTGACAGAGAGAATGATCAAAGAGCTCCTCCCCCGCTCGCACTCTCTCTGGCTGTTTCCGAAATCGCCCCCCTATACCCTCATTCACTATTCCCTACATTAGTCCACTGATATAGTCCACTTCGAAAACGAGTGAGTGATTTCGGACACTAAGTGCGCCGGAAAGGCTGCCGTTTTTGCAGTTTGTGCTTGCTATTTGGCAGCTCCAGTAATAAAGAAAAGATTTATCCTGAACTCTGCTACGGAAACTAGCATGTAACCTTAATCAAACAATATAATAATCATCTTAAAAAGGATAATTTATACCTGTATGCATGATATTGGGCTGGACCAGTGCGGTTCGGAAGATGGATGGACGATTGATTCAGCTGTGGGCACTATTTGAGGGAACAGCCATTTAGTGGTGTCCGAAACCATAGTGGACGTTAAGTGCACTCAAACAATCCCACAATGCACCATAATAACGAGTTTGCAACCGATGTATGCTCGACGGCTAGGGAATACCCATAATGCACTGTGAGAGTCGCGCCGTGCATTGAATGAATTCCCGCGTTTCGCCAGGAGATGGCATCGACTCACACACTTTTTAAGACCAATGATATTGGGCCCACTCACTTGTATCGTCTCTAATTGAGCACGTCTGTTTACATACCCTGATAAACACTGATTAAACGCGTTAGTAGCTTTATTTTCACTTTTCTAATATTTTCTTCATATTCATAGAAAATAAATTCCTTTCCGATCTGATATATGATGGAAAAAAGGATCAGTGCGAGTTTGGTAAAAGGCGGATTCGAACCTCTGATCAATTTGCATCAAATCTTAACGCCAAGAGTCTTACCCCTACACTATTGCTGCTGATGAAGATTGTGTATTCCGTAGGTGTGTGTTCGTCAACCAGACGTTTAAACAAGCCGATATATTTAAATATATTTTTTGTAAATTGCATCTACTCAAGTAAAATGTTTCTGTTAAAGGACCCACCAACATTTTTTTTTGCTTCTGACGCCCATAATATAAATAGTAGCCTACTATAAAGTATGAAATATATAGGCCTACTACGGTATATACAAATATTATTGTTATTTTTTTAATTAAATGCTTATTAGTTACTTTATTATTCCCCTTTCCAAGTAAGTTCAGTGCCACACAAGTAAAGAGTTATAGGGTTAACTTTAAGCTTGTTGGCTCGTTTTTGGAGTAGTGGAGTAATGGAGAATGAGGGTACATAGGGCGAATCGGACAGCGGTAAGTTCATTCATTCAGGGCGCGACTCTCAGTGCGTTGAGAGTACACCATCTGGTTGAGTGAGAGAACGTTTCAAAAGCATAAGGAGTTGTTTCTCGTTTGCTCTCGAAATGCTCTCGCGGGACTTTGCTGTCATACGCCGATCGGGCATCGAACAAGCATATTCTCCAGCGCGTATCTAATGTACACTCGTTATTGCGGTGCATGGTGGGATTGAATGAGTGCACTCAAAAACGTCCACTATTGTTTCGGACACCACTAAAAATGGATGTTCACTCAAATAGTGCCCTATTTAAGGGTATAGGGGGCGATTTCGAACACAGCCCTGTCTTCAAAATAAGCATCCTTAGCTTTCTAATATTTCACATATTACGTTAATCAAAATCAAAAGGTCGGAAGACCGAATCCATGTTGCACGTGGCGCTATCTGACGATGTTTTCCTTTCATTACCGCTGGGTGTGAAATGCGCTCAAAAAACATTGACTGATTCTCTGACCAGCTGACATAAACCATACTTTCAATAAACGGGAAACAAATCGTGTCCAGTTATGAAGTGTTTTCTGTGTGTTGACAAATCTTTCGCGATGTTCTAACAGACGGGATTCAAGATTCAAGATTCAAGAGTTTTATTTGTCACATACACAGTTATATACACAATATACAACTGGCAGTGAAATGTAAACAGGTCCGCTCCATGGACAGTGCAAATAACAGTTACAAGAACACAAGGGAAATTAAAATAGAAATAGAATAAAATTAGAATAAAGTATTAACATAAGTAGAGTTATAAATAAATCAAGTAAGAAAAAAATAGGAAATAAGATAAAAAAAAAAAAATAAAATTAAAATATAAAATATAAAGTAAGTGGATATGATAAGTGAGATAAACTGTAGACTTAAAAATAAGTGGTTAACATAATATATATATATATTTATATATAGAGAAGTATAATGTGCAAGCAATAGGTATAATTGCAAATCGGAGTATAATGTGCAAACAGGAGTATGATGTGCAAACAGGTTTATTACAGGTTGTTACACAGTAACAATAGGAACGTAAAGTGCAGTGCAATGGCAGTATGTGAATGTTAATGTATAAACTGGATGTTTATGCGTGTGCGGGGTGAAGTGAAGTCACGTGACTGAGTTCAGGAGTCTGATGGCCTGGGGGAAGAAACTCCTCCTGAGTCTTTCAGTCTTTGCCATCAGGCTACGGAAGCGCTTACCAGATGGCAGCAGGGTGAAGTGAGAGTTTGCAGGGTGATTAATGTCTCTGATGATTTTGGTAGCTCTACCTCTGCAGCGTTTGGTGTAGATGTCCTGCAGAGACGGGAGAGCTGAGCCTGAGATGCGCTCGGATAAGCGCACCACTCTTTGCAGGGCTTTGCAATCGCGACTGGTGCTGTTCCCGTACCACGCTGTGATGCACTGAGTCAGGACACTTTCTATCGCCCCTCGATAGAAAGTTTTCAGGATGGCTGGTGAAACCCTGAATTTCCTCAGCTGGCGCAGGTGGTACAGTCTTTGCCTGGCTTTTTTCTTGATTCGCACACAAAGCGTCTGCTAATGTCCGATTCGCAACCTAATGACTCCTTTGAACCGAATCATTTTAACGACTGGTTAGAACAACTGATCTGTCAGTGTCCAACATTGAACTCACGAATCAATTTAAATTTACTCATTTACTCAGCCTATAAATCACTCAGTTTAGACTGGAGTGAGGTGAACCCAGAACAAAGTTGTTGTTAGCTAGCTGATAATTTTATGAAATTGTATATGGCAGAAAATTAGGCTATTTGTTCATTTTTTAAATACTACTTTTAAATATTGATATGATTATTTACCAAAACAATTATCAGTAAATAGTGTAAAAATGAGGAACAAAAACAAACATCAAGGTATCCCACATGAAAAAATACTATAGTATATTATAGTAAAATGACTATAGTGTTTTTGAACCATACTATAGTAAAGATACTACAGTAAATTGTAGTATATTGTAGTATATTATAGTATTTACTACACTTTGTTTATTTACTGTAGTATATTTACTATAGTACGGTTCAAAAACACTATAGTATTTACTAGAGTAATTTTACTTTAATATACTATAGTATTTTTTCATGTGGGATCAAAATAAGATAAGCAAAAGTTACAAACTTTCTTTGAATTTATTTAAAATGTATTGTCAGTATTGCGCTTGCAGATCACGTGGGTAGGGGACTTTTTTACTGTGTGTGCGTGTGTGTGTATGGATAACCATGTCTGTCATCCACCACCGAAGACCATTTTTGACCCAGGAAAAACCCTGGTGCTGGATTCCTCGACGGGCGGAATGTGCGTGTATCCCCGGGCTTCCGCGCCATCTAACTTAGTAAAAATTTCCCACCTTGGGAGGTGAGTCGATATTCCTATTTCCCGCGTGGTAGCCCACGTGTGGTCGCCCCCACGATTGGGGCAATGCCCCCACGCGTGGGACGATGCCACGAGCACTCCCCGAGAGTGGTGTTCCTCCGAGCTCTAAGCACTCGCACTGGAAAATTCTCACAGTGCGGGCAGTTCGACCAAAAGGGAAATCCGTCTTCTAGCGTCTTCTCCACAGCTGTCTTCAGTATTGTAGTAGTCCATGAAAGAGGAAGATTCTGAGCTAATGCCACCAAGGCGGCGCATTATATAGTGGAAGGGCCCCGTCCCACTTTGCCGTCTTGACTGGCATTGGCTAGTGAGAGTTTCAACTTCACTGCCGTTGTGCAATAGGATTTCAGTAATGTTGGAAGAAAGCATCAAGCATCAACTTCCCAAGCATCAGCTTCTGACGCCATGTCGGGTAGGGCTGTGCAATTAATCGAATTTCGATTTCGATTTTGCCTCCCAACGATCACCAAAATAGTACAATCGAGAAAAAACGATTATTTTGCCATGTTCAGTTTTGCAAGAACACTCTTATTTTGTCTTGCGTTCTGAATGAAACGCGCACGTCCGCCCCTCCCGAAGCCACAAATCTCTCTCAGGTCGTGAGTCTCGAGACTCGTGTGCATATCATCCGCTGGAATTTAAAAACTCGGCGCGAGTAAAGATGGCAGAAGGAAAGCAGTTACAGCAGCGTTTGGTGAGCAAAAAAGGCAAAACTAACTCCGTTGTCTGGGAACAGTTTGGCTTCGAGGAATCAGACGACGAGCAGAAACATGCTACGTGCAAGATTTGCTACATGGTAGTGGCTGCAACGCAAGGGAACACCACGAATTTGTTTAACCACTTGAAAATTAAACAGAGTTACCTATGACAATCTAATAAAGAAACAAAAACTGACGAGAGCAGGGGTGCCGTGTAAACGTCCTTTTTTCCCCTCATATTTTTCAAATAATTCTCTCTTTGTAAACTTTGTTTAATGAATGCGAGTGCTGCCATATTTTCGAATATGACCAGTCGTTTTCGCCGTCATCACCCGGGTTTAGTGCCTGAAGACGCGAATGAGAAGCCGAGCGCGCTGTGAGAAAATGTGTCTCTGTGCACTCATCCGAGAGCGCGCACACGTCTCTCAGCGCGCAAATATTGAGTTCTCTTTCAAGTCTTGCTCTTGAACGGACAAACTCACACAAAACGTATGTCAACATGTCCATCTTGATGAGTATCCTAGCAGACATAGTCTGTATATGCCTTAAGTGAACTTTATACAGTCGATAAAGACGACGCATATCCGATCATTAGGTCTTAAAGAGGCAGTAGCCTTTACTGCTGTCTGTTTAATGTCAAATAACAAAAGACAAGGACATCACTCACCGCTCTTGATTGAATAGCTTTTGTAAGTTTAATAGGATTAATCTTTAATTTATGCACTCAAATATGCAATGTTATTTTACATTTGATACATTTCTGTACCTGAAAACTAATGTTAGACGTACCTGAAAAGCATATCTAGCCGAACCATATTGTTGATCTTATTTATTTGTGGTTATCATTTTTACGTGAATACTTTTATATTTTGATTTGAATATATGTTATATTATTTATTTTAATAGTTCAAAAAGTACAACAAATGTTACAATTTCAATTGAATTGTTGAAAGGTGTATTTTTAATAAATACAACACATTCCCAAAGTCATGTGAAATAATCGTGTTACATAATCATGATTTCAATATTGACCAAAATAATCGTGATTATGATTTTTTCCATAATCGAGCAGCCCTAATGTCGGGAGACCGTTCTCGAAAGGGAACCATACTTAAGTAAGCGTAGAGATACCTTACAGAAAAAATGACTAGCTTAAGTCACCAATTCCATTACTTGAGTAAAAGTCATAGGCCTGGGGCCAGTTGCATAAACTAAGCCATTATGTTAAGACAGTGTCTTAAGATCTAGTATGAGCCACTAGCAGTTAGGCAAGTGGCATTCAGTCTTACTTTTCTTATCAAATTAGGCCAGTCTATGTTTTTATGTAACTGATTTTAAAAAGTTATGAACAGTCTTAAAGAAAAAATTTTATGTCTAACTTGTAAGACTAGTCTAAACGGTTTATGCAACCGGCCCCACAGGTTTGGTTTTTGGTTTCACAGATAGGGCTTAGATTAAGCCAGGATTAGGCCTTAGTTCAATCAGGACATTTAAGTAATTTTTATAAACATGCCATAGAGAAAAACAAGGGCAGTGATATATTTTAAAGGGGACCTATTATGCAAAATTCACTTTTACATGGTGTTGGACGATAAATGTGTCTCTGCAGTATGTGTAACCAACCACCCTATTATGGTAAAAATCAATCCACTTCTTTTTTTGTCGTCGCCCCTACTGTGACGTCACAGTACAAGCCCCGCCCACTGGTGACAATCTCTGCCCTATTAGCAACCTCTACGCACACCTTGGCAATAGAATCGCTATTGGCTAGTAAATTTATTCGTTTAGTCGCCAGACTGATATATTTGATTATTATATATACAGTTATATATACAGTGAGGAAAATAAGTATTTGAACACCCTGCTATTTTGCAAGTTCTCCCACTTAGAAATCATGGAGGGGTCTGAAATTGTCATCGTAGGTGCATGTCCACTGTGAGAGATATAATCCAGAAATAACAATGTATGATTTTTTAAACTATTTATTTGTATGATACAGCTGCAAATAAGTATTTGAACACCTGTCTATCAGCTAGAATTCTGACCCTCAAAGACCTGTTAGTCTGCCTTTAAAATGTCCACCTCCACTCCATTATCTTAAATTAGATGCACCTGTTTGAGGTCGTTAGCTGCATAAAGACACCTGTCCACCCCATAGAGGTCTTCACGGGTCCAAAAATTCATACCCGAACCCGAAGAGACCCGTAATGTGCTTAACGGAACCGACCCGGACCCGTCTATTATTTCAAACGCTGGACCCGGACCCGTGCAGATCCGAGAAATGCCAAAAACGTAGTACCCGAAATCGACCTGGACCCGTCTATTATTTAAAAGCTGGAACCGAACCCGGCGCGAAGACACAGACCCGACTGGAGTCGATTGTCACATATTCCACAATAACTGATATTAACAAGTCAATAAACAAGTTATGAAAAATATAACTTTTTGTCTTACCTAGCCGTCGTCTCCCTTCCTTGTAACGTTACTTGTGATGGATTTAACTTTTTGGCAAGGATGTAATGCATGTTATTCCTCTCTTGTTATTCAAAGCATGCTTAATTCACTCATCATTTCAGCTTTAAAAGTCCACTTTATGTCATGGTGACGGATGACAAATGCGTCTTTGCAGATTTGCATTTCATCAAGTTAACTCGCATAATAACTTTGACTGTTTGCCTTTCTGAACTATAATAACCATTGCTCGTTCGGTGGCCGCTGACGTCCGCATTATTTATTTGCTATAATCTCTGTGAGCCGAGTCTGTTCACCAAAACTTTAAGAAATAAGACGGTTCATTCATATTATTATTAAAGTCAATCACAGCGGAAGCTCGGGTTGCCATAGAAACATGACACGCGCTTGAGACTGCACAAGCGCGGTGGCTGGAGCAACCTGAAATATGAGCTTTTTTACGCAATTTGAACATCATAGAAAACATTTGTGACAGTTCACCTGAGATTTTGTTGCTGATTTGAAATATATTATTTAAATATAAGTTCAAATCAAACTTCAACAGTGCGTCACACGTAGACAGCACTTACTTTTTTCTCATGTTTGTACACAATATGCATGAAGGACCCGACCCGGACCCGGCTGATCATTTAAAATATAGACCCGAACCCGTACGGGTCCCGGGTCCACGGGTCTCCGTGAAGACCTCTACCACCCCATACAATCAGTAAGAATCCAACTACTAACATGGCCAAGACCAAAGAGCTGTCCAAAGACACTAGAGACAAAATTGTACACCTCCACAAGGCTGGAAAGGGCTACGGGGAAATTGCCAAGCAGCTTGGTGAAAAAAAGGTCCACTGTTGGAGCAATCATTAGAAAATGGAAGAAGCTAAACATGACTGGCAATCTCCCTCGGACTGCTGCTCCATGCAGGATCTCACCTCGTGGGGTCTCAATGATCTAAGAAAGGTGAGAAATCAGCCCAGAACTACACGGGAGGAGCTGGTCAATGACCTGAAAAGAGCTGGGACCACCCTTTCCAAGGTTACTGTTGGTAATACACTAAGACGTCATGGTTTGAAATCATGCATGGCACGGAAGGTTCCCCTGCTTCAACCAGCACATGTCCAGGCCCGTCTTAAGTTTGCCAATGACCATTTGGATGATCCAGAGGAGTCATGGGAGAAAGACTTGTGGTCAGATGAGACCAAAATAGAAAAAACGTTTTGGTCATAATTCCACTAAACGTGTTTGGAGGAAGAAGAATGATGCTTACCATCCCAAGAACACTATCCCTACTGTGAAGCATGGGGGTGGTAGCATCATGCTTTGGGGGTGATTTTCTGCACATGGGACAGGGCGACTGCACTGTATTAAGGAGAGGATGACCGGGGCCATGTATTGCGAGATTTTTGGGAACAACCTCCTTCCCTCAGTTAAAGCATTGAAGATGGGTCGAGGCTGAGTCTTCCAACATGACAATGACCCGAAGCACACAGCCAGGATAACCAAGGAGTGGCTCTGTAAGAAGCATATCAAGGTTCTGGCGTGGCCTAGCCAGTCTCCAGACCTAAACCCAATAGAGAATCTTTGGAGGGAGCTCAAAATCCGTGTTTCTCAGCGACAGACCAGAAACCTGACTGATCTAGAGAAGATCTGTGTGGAGGAGTGGGCCAAAAATCCCTCCTGCAGTGTGTGCAGGGTGAAAAACTACAGGAAACGTTTGACCTCTGTAATTGCAAACAAAGGCTACTGTACCAAATATTAACATTGATTTTCTCAGGTGTTCAAATACTTATTTGCAGCTGTATCATACAAATAAATAGTTAAAAAATCATACATTGTGATTTCTGGATTTTTTTTTTTGGATTATATCTCTCACAGTGGACATGCACCTACAATGACAATTTCAGACCCCTCCATGATTTCTAAGTGGGAGAACTTGCAAAATAGCAGGGTGTTCAAATACTTATTTTCCTCACTGTATATATACATTATATATATATATATATATATATATTGCAAAAAAGAGCCCTCAAATTCTGGATGCACCTAAAAGCAAGTCCCACAGAATGGCTACATTTTAAAGCGTTACAAACCCAAGAACTGAACCCCGAAAAAAGTCCCCTCAGTCAGTTGGTTCTGAGACTGACTAACCCGACTAACTCTACTAACACTAACCAGTCTCAGACCAGCACTGCTTCTCACACAAACATCAGAATAAACCAAATCATCAAACAATCTAAGAATACATATCTGGAACATTGGGATCAGGAAACTAAATTACAAAGTAAATTACAATTCTATCGAACTCTAAAGTCATATTATGAATTGGAAGAATATCTGCAGAGTGTCAGAGACACAAAGCAGAGACCAAGTACAGGCTCAGTGCACACAGTCTGGCCATCGAGATGGGCAGACACAGAAAGAGCTGGTTACCCAGAGAGCAAAGGGTGTGTGTTCACTGTAGGACAGGAGAGATATACATGTCCATAAGAGACCTCTACTTAAACAAATTCAGTACATTAATAAAAAACTTTACAGCCATGACTGAAGTAGATCAAATAAAGATAATATTAGGAGAGGGACAGACAGCAGCACTGGCTGCGAGATACGCGTGTGTGTGCCACAGCCTGAGAGACAGCAGGTGAATGTGTGTGTAATGTGTGTATGTTGCGTCTGACCTCAGTGTGTTTCCCTACCGTCCACCACAGTGACCCTCAGTACATGTGAGTGTATATATATGTTAAAATACTGTGGTATCAAATGTTCTAATTTGTTACACTGTTTATTTAAGTTTAAGTTATGTTGTAATATTTTCCTCTATTATATTGATGTTTATTATCATCATTAATATTATTATTAATGTTCATGTATAATTATTTATGTTCATATATATATATTATTAATGTTCATATATTCCTAGCTTTGGCAATATTGCACGAATTACATTCATGCCAATAAAGCAATTTTGAATTTGAATATATATATATATATATATATATATATATATATATATAAATGTATCAATATCTTTGTAAAATGGCACAGCTTTTCAAATATCTGAACGTACACGCTTAACATCAGTCAATCAAGCATTAGACTATGTTATGATATTATGATAATCAAGCACTATTTAATGATAGAACTTTAGTAATTAGAACTAAAACTGTTGGTAACCATGTATGAATGCATATTTGTCATTTAACTGAACTTTGGACTGGTGGTGGTGCTTAAGATATTGTTGATGTTTCTGTAAAAAAAATAGATAATAGTAATTATATTATATTATTAAAAGATAATAATAGTACTACTAATTCTACTACTAATAACAATATACAACGCACTAAGGATTGATGAGCTGCTGGGTTCAGGAATATTAAATCACGTTGACAGCATTCGCTCAAACTGATTTGCTGACATCAAAACAGGGACAGGAAAAGACGAGCGCCAGCCAACGAGACTGCCGTTTGCACATTAGTTCTGCCCACTACTGGAAAAAAACGGCATATCTTCTGCTTGTTCTTAAAAGCTGAATAATTCCAAATGAACTCCGTTATTTTGACAGGAAAATACAACAAAGAATATTGTTAACATGTAGCGCGTCGATTTTGCGTGGTGTGTAATGTGGCGTTCACACCGGACGCGATTCGCGCGAATAATTCGCACTAATCGCGCGAAGGTGGACGCGTGTACATTTTGAGTTTACTCGCGCGAATCGCGCGTGGCATTCAATGCACAACAGATGCGAATTCGCGTCATGGGCGGGGCTTCCGCCAGCAGCTCGTCTCGTTGAGAAATGGCTGACATGGGCTGTGTTTACATGTCTTTTTTTTTTTGTTCATATCTACTGTTAATGTGTGACAAAACGTAGTTTTAAGACTTTTTCAGTCGATAATGTAGTTGTTTAAAGCTCAAATCTGTGGTTTATTTACATAAACAGTGCCTATTTGAACATTTTATCTGCCGTTGTCGGAGCTGTGAGCTCCAGCGGACAGCGCGCTCAGCGCACGTGAAAGCCGGCGAGGGCAACCTTTCCTCGGCCAGTCCTTCTGCCGTCTACCGCTGGCTCTGATGTCTCTGTGGTGTGTCTCGAGCTATAATTCGTCTTGTAACGGCCGATCTTTGGTCTCATGGATCTATAATTTGTTCCCTGGCAAATCGTTTAGGCTGAGGGCAAAGATAAGTTTCATTACTTTATATTTTTAGGCTATAACTGTACGTTGCAGTTGTAACGTTAGCCTACTAGCACTGACTTTGAATGTTTGACTGCATTGTTTGCTTTATTTCATGTATAGCTTGTTATACATTACTTATACTTTTGTATTATTGATCATACATAAACTTGCATTTAACAAAAAGAGACTGGGTTGTGTTTCATGTCATTTAATGTTATCACAGTGATAATCATATTGTCTGAACCAGATATTAATATACAGATTTTCTCCTCATTGTTGTCACTACTAGAGCAAGCTTCTGATTGGTTAACGCGGCGCGAAATATCCGCCAAAGTTCAGATTTTTCAACTTGAGCGTTTCGCGCGAATCGCGCGTTCAAAACGCTCAATTCGCGTTCAAAACGCTCAATTCGCGTCCTTCGCACCGCCTCAATCGCGCGAATCGCGCCGCAGAATGCCATTTCGCGTCTCTGCATTGACTTAACATGTAAATCACTTGCGCGAATCGCGTCCGGTGTGAACGCACCATAAGACTCTCTCGCGCGTGTGTGAGAAACGCGCTCAGCAAAGCGACAGAGTTCTTCACACTAGAGTTTATGGTACGTCAGATGAGGTGATTTGAAATAGTATAGATCCCTTGACGAGAGCGAAACTCTCAAGCGCTCATTCAGAGTGTTCAGCGAGTAAAAATATATCTATGGTAATATTCTTAGCATCACACACACACTGGGCGAATAAAATCTGAAAATGTATTAGCCAATGGCTAATGATAGATATTATTTAATTGCCCAAAGGCAAAACAAATGTCATACCGTCATACAGAATCGCGAAGACGTTGGCTCTCAGTACCTCACCGATGTAGCATGTCGAAGGTAACTTACTCAACTAGCAAGCTAATATATCACTGTAACTTTGCTCATAAATGATAGATCCAGAGTGCGAGTGCTTGACTTGTGTCATGAGTGAATTTTGACGTCATTCCAAAGGCAGCGTGCGCGCTCCGAAACAGACCGAGACGAGACGAGTAAATTATACTTTCGGTTTCATGTGCACGTCAGGGATGGCTGACGCAAAACTGTAGAATCCGAAGCTTTGCGCGATCCGAAGCACAGATGTTTCGAGTCGAACAATCCGAAGCGTGATTCAAAACACCTGTCACGTGACTACGGCTAAATGAAGCCAAAAATATCTTATATAATGTGTATCTTTGTTAATTGTTTATCTTAGTTATATTATATATATATATTAGGGGTGTAACGGTTCGCGTATTCGTACCGAACGGTTCACGGGGTGAGTTCCAAATGGAATCAGTATTCCCTATTTGATCATCCCTATGTGAGCAGGACACGGGAATCAGTATTCCCTATTTGATCATCCCTATGTGAGCAGGACACGCGTGTGCCGTATGTAGCAGTTTGGAATGCACTTGGCAAAGGGAGCGGCGTAATTTCCTCATTATCTTCAGCTGGGATGTTCCCGTGACAATGCAGCGCCAGCATAAATAAATATACAATTCATATTTTTAAGAGTTATATTACTTTTTATATACAGTATTACAAAGCATATTTTTATAAACATTTTAAAATAAAAAATGTTTATTTTTATTTGCAACAGTTAGGCTAAAAAAAAGAAAATGATGCAGATAAAACTGCGACATCTGCTGCAGTGTTGCCAAGTTCATACATGTCCGCAGGTTGAAGCGACCCCAATTGTGTGATATTTAGCACCGGGAATGCGTATTTCAGCAGGAAACCCTGCCAAAAAGACATATATTTTACCCCCCATAAGAGATTTTTACCAAAAAACCCCCACTGAAATGAGACTGGGCTTGTTTTGGGCTAGTTTTGAGTAGCGATTGGGCGGGTTTTGTTGTGAATATCTGGCAACCCTGATCTGCTGACGGACACTGTGCTGCGTTGTCACCGGAACATCCCAGCTGAAGATAATGAGGAATTTACGCCGCTCCCTTTGCCAAGTGCATTCCAAACTGCTACATACGGTACACGTGTGTCCTGCTCACATAGGGATGATCAAATAGGGAATACTGATTCCATTTGGAACTCACCCCGTGAACCGTTCGGTACGAATACACGAACCGTTACACCCCTAATATATATATATATATATATATATAAATATAAAACAAAAGATAAACAATTAACAAAGATACACATTATATAGGCAAACACAGTGCTAACATTACTGGTCAGGCAATAAAAAATTCATAGTTACAATGACAATTTGGTTATTTTTGCATGTCTCAAGGGGCTCTCTAGCTCTTAATTCATGTACTCCATTTGCTGTATTGATTAATCCTAATGTATACAATACATACAGCTTAATGGAAAAGTTTTCCTTATATTTCTTTCAGGGCCAATAAAAATATAGAAGGGGCCAGCAAAACTCTGATCTACTGGCCCCAGGGGCCAGTGGGAATTTTTTTTATGTTGAGCCCTGCTCCACTGCTCTAGAGTCCAGTGGCGGTGTGCTTTACACCACTGCATCCGACGCTTTGCATTGCACTTGGTGATGTAGTCTTGGAAGCAGCTGCTCGGCCATGGAAACCCATTCCATGAAGATCTCTACGCACTGTGTTTGAGTTAATCTTAAGTCCACATGATTTTTGGATGTCTGTAGCTATTGACTCTGCAGAAAGTTGGCGACTTCTACACACTGTGCGCCTCAGCATGTGTTGACCCCGCGCTCTGTGATTTTACGTGGCCTACCATTTTGTGGCAGAGTTGCTTCCTCTTTGTTATAATATCACTAACAGTTGGCCGTGGAATATTTAGTAGAGAAGAAATTTCACAACTGGACTTACTGCACAGGTGGCAACCTATCACGGTAGCATGCTTGAATTCACTGAGCACCTGAGAACGATCCATTCTTTCACAATTGTTTGTAGAAGCAGGTTGCATGCCTAGGTGATTGATACACCTGTGGCCATGGAAGTGATTGGAACACCGGAATTCAATGATTTGGAGGGGTATCCCAATACTTTTGGCAATATAGTGTGTGTTATTTTTTATTTTTAACCCCCCAAAAGCTTACCTTATGTATAATTCATAACTGCAACTTTATACTTCACTTCTTAAAAATAAAAATAACAACATAGCTCGGGTCTCTGTGATTACAGTCAGATACAATGGTAACTTTGGCCACATTAGCTGAACAACGTGCTAAAAAGCACATTCAGAAAGGCAATTTGCAAACATTCACAAATAGTGCGATACTTACATGTTCTGGATATGAAGTTGGATCACGAACAGTTAGTTTTAAAGAGCACCTATCATGGAATTTTGAAATTTACCTTTCATGTAGTGTGTAACATAGATCTAAGTGAACAAAAACATCCTGCAAAGTTTGAAATATGACAGTGCACCATATATATAGTTATTTTCTTTCAAAAGTAAGAGTCGACTCGGAGTCATTTTTAAGAATCGTTAGAAGACCGAAGCTTTTTCTCTGACTAGATGACGTCAACTTGTCAAGTTATTTGAATACGATACGCCCACTTATTGCGCTCCAAGTCATTTAAAGGGTAACTAAACCCCTGCTCAGAGCTTAACTCCACCCACTGGCAATTTTCAAAAAATGCTGGAAAAGTGGGCAGAGCCCGGCGGACACAGAGGGGCCGAACCGAAGGCGGGGCTGAGCGGAGGGTGTGCACCTAAGACCCGCAGTGACGGATTGTTTGACAGCTGTCTGACTCGCGAGTCGCAAAGATGGAGAATGACTGGAGTGACGCCAGCGTTGCAACAGAGCGGTCATTTCTCCTACCTTCACCTGAAGTGGAGGAGGGTGGATTGTCTGTAACAGACACAAACCCGGAGCCTTATCAATGCGAACCGCTGCTCAAACTGCGTTAACTCCCGATGCCGACGATGCTAGTGAAGCAGCCGCGCAAGAGAACTGACCTAATCTATCTGCGTCCGTGGCAACCACTTGCGTGTCAGGGTTTGAAAGTGCGTCTCATGTATGAAAATTATCTGTACACATGACGGGCGGCAATAATATCGCAAGAAAAGCCTGACGTGTAGGCCTGCTGACAACTGCATTATTTAACCGTATTTTCTTCAATAAAATGTTAAAGCAAGTATCAGTGAGTTTCATTCATAATGTTTACTTCATGTAATATGACAGTTCATACTGGAGTGAAGCCGTTCTCATCGTGTGATTGGGGGAAACATTTCTGAGGGCGTGGTGAGCTCGTGCTAGGGGCGCGGATAGTGAGCCGTTGGAGGTACCATCCTACGTCACGATCAGAGCCATAGAGAGAGAGAGAGTTGCGACAACTCCATAGACTCCAATGGAACGGTTTTTTTACAGCAATGGCGGCTCGCGGAGACTCTCAATAGTTCCCGGAAGTAGCAGCCGCGCCATAGAGTTACAGCAGAACAGACCGTTTGTGATGCACTTTTAAAAGGTAAGACGTTTAATCAGTAAGATTTTAAATGATCAGCACATTTTAATCAAAATAACTTGTACATTAAAGCCTGCTTGTGTAGATTATTCATCATTAAAAAAAATATATATTTTAAAAACAACATCGCTGTAGCTACATACTCATGCTACATACACATGTCGATGTGTAATAAAATTATTGAAAATCAATGCATTTATTGACTATTAATTACCAAAAAGCGCAGTTCTGTCACTGTGACTATCAATTTGAATTGCCCGTCAAAGCACTTCCTGGAACTATTCGAGGTCTACATGAATCACGTGACTATCAAGCGTTTTGAACTTCCGTTGTCGCAACTCTCTCTCTCTATGGCTCTGGTCACGATGTACCACAACGTCCAATAGGAAAATTCAACTGCAGTAGCCACCGTTCAACCTTAAGAGGGCAGCACTTTGGCGGTTTTACACCATATTTTATAGAATTAAAACACTTTATACTCAAATGTCAAAACATTTACTCGAATCAATGAACAGCATTAATAAAGCCCCAGTATTACAGATCATTAACTAAAAAATGTTGGTTTAGGGTTTAGTTACCCTTTAATGACTTTTAATGTTTTTTAATGCCCCGCGGACAAGTCGCCTACCGGCCGTTTGCTGTAACGTTAGTCCTTAGAAATTGATTTCTTTAAAAGTAAATATCTCCCTTCGCTTTAAACTTTGTAACTTAGCAGATGTTGTTTATGCTCAAGCAGCAACATTACACGCTAGCTAAAGTTTGAAATCGTGGTTTACCACCCCTTTAAAATATGACCAGCAGAGGAAAAACAACTGATAGCAGTATTGAAGGCTTGACTTATAAGATTTTAATGAACAAACATAGTACTATACAGAAAACATTAACGAGTAGAATGACAATTCATATACACAACCTTCCCCATAGATTCGTAATTTTGCGAGAATTGTGGCACATGGAATCCGCACACATTGTACCCAGATAGCAAAAAATATCGGCACGGCTTCTTTTTGCCGCCGGCTCTAAGCTGTCGGCTATAGGTGCGTCCCGCTGGCGGTGATGAA
>NC_137110.1:30721164-30863664 GCF_949357685.1 Gobio gobio | reverse complement strand
AAGAAGTCCATATATGACCTACTGAACATGTTTTTGGACTAAGAGTCCAAACACACTAATTCACTATACAAACTCATTGACTTCCATTCTGATTCCAATTAGTAGTTAAAAGGTCCACATTTTTTTTGTACGTTTTGGCTCTACAGAAGTCCATATTTGAATTAAAGAACATGTTTTAGGCCTAAGAGTCCTTAAATACTAATTTACTATACATACTCATTGAATTCCCTTCTTATTCCCTTTACAAGCCAAAATTTCCACAAAAATGTTTGACATGTTATGGCTGTACAGAAGTCCATATTTGACCTACTGAACATATTTTTGCCCAAAGGTCAAAAAGTCACTCATTGACTTTCCTTCTGGTTTTAATAAGTAGCTAATAGGTCTACAAAAGGTTAATTTTTTTTTACATATTATGGCTGTACAGAAGTCCATATTTGACCTACTGAACATATTTTTGCCCAAAGGTCAAAAAGTCACTCATTTACTTTCCTTCTGGTTCCAATAAGTAGCTAAAAGGTCTACAAAAGGTTAACATGTTTTTTTTTTTTTTTTTTTTTTTTTTTTTGTAAATTTTATGGCTGTACAAAGTCCATTTTTGACCTACTGAACACATTTTTGTCCCAAAGGTCAAAAAGTCACTCATAGACTTTCGTTCTGGTTCGAATAAGTAGCTAAAAGGTCTACAAAAGGCTTTAAATTTTTTTTTTTTTATTATTTTTTTTTTTTTTACATATTATGGCTGTACAGAAGTCCATATTTGACCTACTGAACAAATTTTTGTAACAAATGTCAAAAAGTCACTCATTGACTTCCCTTCTGGTTCCAGTTAGTAGCTAAAACGTATACAAAATGTTAAATTTTTTTTTTTTATTTATTTTTTTTTACATATCATGGCTGTACAAGAAGTCCATATATGACCTACTGAACATGTTTTTGGACTAAGAGTCCATACACACTAATTCACTATACATACTCATTGACTTCCATTCTGATTCCAATTAGTAGTGAAAAGGTCCACATTTTTTTATACGTTTTGGCTGTACAGAAGTCCATATTTGACCTAAAGAACATGTTTTAGGCCTAAGAGTCCTTAAATACTAATTTACTATACATACTCATTGAATTCCCTTCTTATTCCCTTTACAAGCCAAAATTTCCACAAAAATGTTTGACATGTTGTGGCTGTACAGAAGTCCATATTTGACCTACTGAAAATATTTTTCTCCAAAAGGTCAAAAAAGTCACTCATTGACTTCCCTTCTGGTTCCAATTAGTAGCTAAAACGTCTACAAAAGGTTTTAATCTTTAATTTTTTTTTTCTTTATTTTACATATTATGGCTTTACAAGAAGTCCATATTTAAATTACTGAACATATTTTTGGCCCAAGAGTCCTTGAACACTAACTTACTATATATACACACTCTTTGACTTCCCTTCTGAATCCAATTGCTAGCCAAAAGTTCCACAAAAAGATTTTAATTTTTTTTTTTTTTTTTTTTTTTTTGACATGTTATGGCTGTACAGAAGTCCATATTTGACCTACTGAACATATTTTTGCCCAAAGGTCAAAAAGTCACTCATTGACTTTCCTTCTGGTTCCAATAAGTAGCTAATAGGTCTACAAAAGGTAATTTTATTTTTTTTACATATTATGGCTGTACAGAAGTCCATATTTGACCTACTGAACATATTTTTGCCCAAAGGTCAAAAAGTCACTCATTTACTTTCCTTCTGGTTCCAATAAGTAGCTATAAGGTCTACAAAAGGTTAACATGTTTTTTTTTTTTTTTTTTTTACATTTTATGGCTGTACAAAGTCCATTTTTGACCTACTGAACACATTTTTGTCCCAAAGGTCAAAAAGTCACTCATAGACTTTCCTTCTGGTTCGAATAAGTAGCTAAAAGGTCTACAAAAGGCTTTAAATTTTTTTTTTTTTTTTTACATATAATGGCTGTACAAAGTCCATATTTGACCTACTGAACAAATTTTTGTAACAAATGTCAAAAAGTCACTCATTGACTTCCCTTCTGGTTCCAGTTAGTAGCTAAAACGTATACAAAATGTTAAAAATTTTAATTTTTTTTTTTTTTTACATATCATGGCTGTACAAGAAGTCCATATATGACCTACTGAACATGTTTTTGGACTAAGAGTCCATACACACTAATTCACTATACATACTCATTGACTTCCATTCTGATTCCAATTAGTAGTGAAAAGGTCCACATTTTTTTATACGTTTTGGCTGTACAGAAGTCCATATTTGACCTAAAGAACATGTTTTAGGCCTAAGAGTCCTTAAATACTAATTTACTATACATACTCATTGAATTCCCTTCTTATTCCCTTTACAAGCCAAAATTTCCACAAAAATGTTTGACATGTTGTGGCTGTACAGAAGTCCATATTTGACCTACTGAAAATATTTTTGTCCAAAAGGTCAAAAAAGTCACTCATTGACTTCCCTTCTGGTTCCAATTAGTAGCTAAAACGTCTACAAAAGGTTTTAATCTTTAATTTTTTTTTTCTTTATTTTACATATTATGGCTTTACAAGAAGTCCATATTTAAATTACTGAACATATTTTTGGCCCAAGAGTCCTTGAACACTAACTTACTATATATACACACTCTTTGACTTCCCTTCTGAATCCAATTGCTAGCCAAAAGTTCCACAAAAAGGTTTTAAATTTATTTATTTTTTTTTATTTATTTTTTTTACATATTATGGCTGTACAAGAAGTCCATGTTTAACTCACTGAACATATTTTTGGCCCAAGAGTCCTTGAAAACTAACTTACTATACATACACACTCTTTGACTTCCCTTCTGAATCCAATTGCTAGCCAAAAGTTCCACAAAAAGATTTTAATTTTTTTTTTGTTTTTTTTGTTTTTTTGACATGTTATGGCTGTACAGAAGTCCATATTTGACCTACTGAACATATTTTTGCCCAAAGGTCAAAAAGTCACTATTTGACTTTCCTTCTGGTTCCAATAAGTAGCTAATAGGTCTACAAAAGGTAATTTTTTTTTTTTTTTTTTTTTTTTTTTTTTTTACATATTATGGCTGTACAAGAAGTCCATGTTTAACTTACTGAACATATTTTTGGCCCAAGAGTCCTTGAACACTAACTTACTATACATACACACTCTTTGACTTCCCTTCTGAATCCAATTGCTAGCCAAAAGTTCCACAAAAAGGTTTTAATTGTTTTTTTGTTTTTTGTTTTTTTTTACATGTTATGGCTATACAGAAGTCCATATTTGACCTACTGAACATATTTTTGCCCAAAGGTCAAAAACTCACTCATTGACTTTCCTTCTGGTTCCAATAAGTAGCTAAAAGGTCTACAAAGGGTTAACTTTTTTTTTGTTTTTTGTTTTTTGTTTTTACATACTATGGCTGTACAAAGTCCATTTTTGACCTACTGAACACATTTTTGTCCCAAAGGTCAAAAAGTCACTCATAGACTTTCCTTCTGGTTCCAATAAGTAGCTAAAAGGTCTACAAAAGGTTAACATTTTTTTTTCTTTTTTTTTTTTTACATACTATGGCTGTACAAAGTCCATATTTGACCTACTGAACATATTTTTGTCCCAAAGGTCAAAAAGTCACTCATAGACTTTCCTTCTGGTTCGAATAAGTAGCTAAAAGGTCTACAAAAAGCTTTAATTTTTTTTTTTTTTTTACATATAATGGCTGTACAAAGTCCATATTTGACCTACTGAACAAATTTTTGGACTAAGAGTCCATACACACTAATTCACTATACATACTCATTGACTTCCATTCTGATTCCAATTAGTAGTGAAAAGGTCCACATTTTTTTATACGTTTTGGCTGTACAGAAGTCCATATTTGACCTAAAGAACATGTTTTAGGCCTAAGAGTCCTTAAATACTAATTTACTATACATACTCATTGAATTCCCTTCTTATTCCCTTTACAAGCCAAAATTTCCACAAAAATGTTTGACATGTTGTGGCTGTACAGAAGTCCATATTTGACCTACTGAAAATATTTTTGTCCAAAAGGTCAAAAAAGTCACTCATTGACTTCCCTTCTGGTTCCAATTAGTAGCTAAAACGTCTACAAAAGGTTTTAATCTTTAATTTTTTTTTTCTTTATTTTACATATTATGGCTTTACAAGAAGTCCATATTTAAATTACTGAACATATTTTTGGACCAAGAGTCCTTGAACACTAACTTACTATATATACACACTCTTTGACTTCCCTTCTGAATCCAATTGCTAGCCAAAAGTTCCACAAAAAGGTTTTAAAATTTTTTTTTATTTTTTTATTTTTTTTTTACATATTATGGCTGTACAAGAAGTCCATGTTTAACTCACTGAACATATTTTTGGCCCAAGAGTCCTTGAAAACTAACTTACTATACATACACACTCTTTGACTTCCCTTCTGAATCCAATTGCTAGCCAAAAGTTCCACAAAAAGATTTTAAATTTATTTATTTATTTTTTTTTTTTGACATGTTATGGCTGTAGAGAAGTCCATATTTGACCTACTGAACATATTTTTGCCCAAAGGTCAAAAAGTCACTCATTGACTTTCCTTCTGGTTCCAATAAGTAGCTAATAGGTCTACAAAAGGTAATTTTTTTTTTTTTTTTTTTTTTTTTACATATTATTGCTGTACAAGAAGTCCATGTTCCCTTTCGTTCAGTCACTACAACGTAACGTTAGTGACTAACGAATGGGGGTTTCGCTTAGAAGCCTATCAACTTCGAGTTTTGAGAAAACGCCCAATGGCGTGCCAATGCCATGGGGCATGCGGAATTTGCATACGTAGCTCCGCCTCACTGCGTGAGTATATAAGGAAGTACGAGGCAATATCGCATTATGTTTCTGCTTTCGGAGCCAAGAGTACCTACCTCTTCACTCCTACAGCCTTCTGAGACTCTGTCAGCTTCTTCGAGACGAGCAGCTTTCCAGTCGGTGTTGGTGTGACGGCGCGTTCCAGTGATCGCATACTTCCTGCCTGCTGATCTGTGCAGTGGTCTGCATCCAGCTGGTGTGTGTTTCCCTGGGCGCTTCGGCATCGACTGCAAAGTTTCCTCTCACAAAAGAGCTTGCACGTGACACGTCATTTTCAGGATGTTTCGTCCGTGCACTTCTGGGTGCGGTAGATCGCTTTTTTCTTTCGACGGGCACGAGCGCTGTGTGACGTGTTTGGGCTTTCAGCACGCTCAGGCAGCGCTCGTGGATGACTCATGTTCTCTCTGCGGGAACCTGGCCATCTCAGTGCTTCGATCAAGACTCCGTGAATTCCGTGCTGATGCCGGAACGAGAGTCCCCTCCGCCACCCCCCAATATGCGGTCTCCTCTGGAGGCGGCACTTTGGCTGGTGACCAGGGTGATCTGAGGGTGACGGTGTGGAACAAAGCTCCGACGCTAGTTCCTCGGCCCACACCCCCCTCTCAGGCACTTGACCCGGTCCGCGCTCAGGCGTCTACATCGGGGCCGGCTCCTGCTGTCCCGACTGTGGCGTTTGGCGCGGCGGAGGAGGAAGTGATGTCTATCGCCGCATCACAAGGTGGGCTGGAGTCATCTGAGGATGATGATTCGGCTGTGCTGCCACCTTCGGGTGTGCCAGCATTGCCCGAGTCGGACCCAGAGTTGACAGCCATGCTGTCTCGGGCCGCCGCAGCGCTTGGACTGGAGTGGAACCCTCCGCCTCAGCCCGAGCGTTCGCGGTTGGATGATTGGTTTTTGGGGGCGGCGCGTCCGGACACCCGTCCGGCCGCTCCTCCAATACCTTTCTTCCCCGAGGTGCATGAAGAGGTCGCGCGTTCCTGGAAGGCCCCGTTGTCTTCCCGTGAATGTTTGGCAGCCTCTTCCGCCTTCACCTCTCTCGATGGAGCCGCAGCTCATGGGTACACTGGGGTCCCCCCAGTCGAGCGTTCTGTTGCGATGCAACTGTGTCCACAGAGCGCTTCGTCCTGGCGTGGTGACCCAAAGCACCCCTCCAAGGCCTGTAGGTTTTCGTCATCTCTGGTGGCGAAGTCCTATAGAGCTGCGGGGCAGGCCGCCGCTTCTTTGCATACCATGGCAACTCTTCAGGCTTACCAAGCCAAGTTGCTGTGCGATATGCACGAGAGAGGGGCTGATCCAGGACTCAGCAATGAGTTGCGTGCCGCCACCGACCTCGCTCTCCGGGCGACGAAGGTGACCGCACGCTCCCTGGGTCAGGTGATGTCCACAAATGTGGTCCAGGAGAGACACTTATGGCTCACCCTGTCTGATATGCGCGACGCTGAGCGAACACGTTTCCTCAACGCCCCCAGATCACAGGATGGGCTATTCGGCGGAGCGGTCGAGAGCTTCGCCCAACAGTTCTCGGCCGCTCAGAAGCAGACTGAGGCTATAAAATACATCCTGCCCCGGCGGTCAGCTGCTGCCTCCACCCCACCGCCCGCGCAGGTGCCTCAGCCTGCTCGCCGCCGAGGACGCCCTCCCGCGGCTTCCTCCGCCTCTGCGCCACCCAAGCAGCAGCCTCCACCCGGGCCGCGCAGAGGCAGCCGCAGGAAGGCGTCCCAGTCCGCTCCAGCCCCGCAGCCCGCGAAGAAACGCCAGGCTAAGCGGCGCTCCTGATGCGGACGGCTCAGGGATGGGCAGTTCTTTCCAGGAGACGGCGGCAGGGCCGCTCCTTCCCCCGGTGGAGGGCCGGGGGAGAATCTTTTGTTCAGCTGCTGGCCCCCGGGTCAGCAGCACCCTAATGTGGTTAAAGAAAGAACTGACAACCCCATCCCTGAGCCCCCAGAGATCGGTGACGGCAGTGCGCGCCACCCTCGGGTCTCGCCACTCTCGTCCCTCTCTGTAGCCAGCCCCCTGGCAGAGCAGACCCCAGTGGAACGCGAGTCCTTCCCTGGTCTCCTCTGTCAGGGCGCAGCCGTTAACCGTGCTCCGACCCGGGGACGCCCAACAGCCTCCCCTGTCCGCGCCGGTAAAGCTGCCTCGCTGCCCCACCCAGGGTACGTCTGTCGTCCGTATGACCCCGTTGGTGCAGTCTCTGGAAGCCTGGCTTCAGCTTCCGGGGCTGTCCCGCTGGGTTGCCCGGACCATCAGGCTCGGCTACGCGATTCAGTTCGCGCAGGCTCCTCCCCGTTACAGGGGAGTCCGTTATACCATGACCGGGGCCCATGCCCCCGTCATGCGTGCGGAGATTGCCACTCTACTGGCGAAGGGTGCGATCGAGCCTGTCCCTCCAGCCGAAATGAGGTCGGGGTTCTACAGCCCCTACTTCATTGTACCCAAGAAAACCGGTGGGTTACGGCCAATCCTGGACCTTCGCATCTTGAACCGATCCCTTCACCGGCTTCCGTTCAGGATGTTGACTGCGAAACGCCTTTTCGAATGCGTTCGTCCGGACGATTGGTTTGCAGCGATCGACCTGAAGGACGCCTACTTCCATGTCTCCATCCTTCCTCGACACAGACCGTTCCTACGGTTTGCTTTCAAGGGGCGGGCATACCAGTACGCAGTTCTCCCATTCGGGTTATCTCTGTCCCCTCGCGTCTTCACGAAGATCGCCAAGGCAGCCCTTGCGCCCCTTTGGCAGCACGGGGTCCGCATCCTGAACTACCTCGACGACTGGCTCATACTAGGCCACTCTCGAGAGCAGGTTTGCGGACACAGAGATCTTGTTCTCCACCACTTAACCCGTCTGGGCCTTCGGGTCAACTGGGAGAAGACCAAACTTTGCCCAGTGCAGAGGATCTCTTTTCTCGGTATGGAGATCGACTCGGTCGCCATGTACGCGCAGCTTTCGAGCGAGCGCGCGCAGTCTCTGCTGACTTGCCTCCGACAAATCAAGAGCAAGAATGCGGTTCCACTGAAACTATTTCAGAGGCTCCTGGGGCATATGGCATCTGCAGCCGCGGTAACGCCGCTCGGATTGCTTCATATGAGACCGCTTCAGCACTGGCTTCGCGATCGAGTCCCGAGATGGGCATGGCAGTCTGGCACGCTCCGGGTCCAAGTGACTCGGGCCTGCCTACAGACGCTCACCCCGTGGTCGAACCTCAGCTTTCTACGGGCAGGTGTGCCCTTAGAACGAGTTTCCAGGCGTATCGACGGATGCCTCTGCCACGGGCTGGGGCGCCATGTGCAATGGACAAGCAGCCGCGGGCTCCTGGACAGGACCCCAGCGCCTCCTGCATGTCAATTGCCTCGAGTTGCTGGCAGTACGGTTCGCCCTGCACCGCTTCCGAGCGCTGCTGAAGGGTCAACATGTGCTTGTCCGGACAGACAACACGGCCGTAGTAGCGTACATCAACCACCAGGGCGGTCTACGCTCCCGCCGCATGTCTCAACTCGCCCGCCATCTCATTTTATGGAGTCAGAAGCGCCTGAGGTCCCTTCGTGCTGTCCATATTCCGGGAGTTCTGAACCACGCAGCCAACGAGCTCTCGCGGTTTCAGCCTCTCCCGGGAGAATGGAGACTCCATCCCCGGACGGTTCAGCTGATTTGGGAACAGTTCGGCGACGCACAGGTAGATCTGTTTGCCTCCCACGACTCTTCCCACTGCAGCCTGTATTATTCCCTGACCGAGGGCACGCTCGGCACGGATGCACTGGCGCACAGCTGGCCGCGGGTCCTTCGCAAATATGCGTTCCCCCCAGTGAGCCTACTCGCACAGCTCCTGTGCAAGATCAGGGAGGACAAGGAGCAGGTCCTTTTGGTCGCCCCGTACTGGCACGGCCGGACTTGGTTCCCCGAACTCATACTCCTTGCGACAGCCCCTCCCTGGCCTATTCCTCTGAGACCGGACCTCCTTACTCAGAGACGGGGCACCCATTGGCACCCGCGTCCCGACCTCTGGAACCTCCACGTGTGGCTCCTAGACGGGACGCGGCAGGTTTGAGTGGCCTACCACCTACTGTGGTCGCCACCATCACTTCCGCTAGGGCAGAGTCCACTCGGCATGCCTATGCGTTGAAGTGGAACCTCTTCGTCACCTGGTGCTCTTCCCGCCAAGAAGACCCCTGGAAATGCCCGATCAGGTCCGTGCTTGAGTTTCTCCAAGAGGGGCTGGAGCGAAGGCTGTCTCCCTCCACCCTCAAAGTTTATGTGGCTGCAATATCTGCCCACCATGATCTCTTGGAGAACAAAAAGGTAAGTCAGCACGACCTGGTCATCAGGTTCCTTAGGGGAGCCAGGAGACTGAATCCTCCTCGCTCTCCTCTCGTACCCTCTTGGGACCTCGCAGTAGTGTTAACTGCTCTGCAGAGACCTCCCTTTGAGCCTTTGCGGTCGGTTGATATTAAGTTTCTGTCCATGAAGACAGCTCTGCTGACCGCATTGGCCTCCGTTAAGAGGGTCGGGGACCTGCAGGCATTTTCGGTTGACGAAGCGTGCCTGGAGTTCGGGCCGGCTAACTCTCACGTGATCCTGAGACCCCGGCCTGGATATGTGCCCAAGGTTCCCACCACTCCGTTCAAGGACCAGGTGGTGAACCTGCAAGCGCTGCCTTTGGAGGAGGCAGACCCAGCCTTGGCATTGCTCTGTCCAGTACGCGCTCTCCGCGCCTATGTAGACATGACGCAGTGTTTCAGGACCTCAGACCAGTTCTTTGTCTGTCATGGTGGAGAGCGGAAGGGAAGTGATCTCTCGAAGCAAAGGCTGTCTCACTGGATTGTGGACACCATTGCTTTGGCTTACCAGCAGCAAGGCCGACCATGTCCCCTTGGTGTGAAGGCGCACTCCACCCGGAGTGTGGCCTCCTCTTGGGCTCTAGCGCATGGCACCTCGCTAGCAGACATCTGCAGAGCTGCAGGCTGGGCGACACCCAACACATTCGCCAGATTCTATAATCTCCGAGTGGAGCCAGTGTCCGACTATATACTCGCCCCCCCGAGGGGCCGGTGATGGACCAGGTTCAGGTGTCTTCGCTTGCTCGCCACTCCACTCCACGGACTGGATACGTGCGATATTTCCTCAGGTGAGTTCCCCGAGAGCCCTGAGCTCCTCCAGCACTGTCGACGCCGACATCAGTTCAGTCTGCCCTTTCGAGCCCAGACCCTCATGTCCGGCCAGGTGCCCCATGTGCATGGTTCCCTCTGGCGACCCCCACATGTGTATTTCACCGTAAGTCTCCGCAGTGAGCGGGTTTCTTCCCTTGGCGTGTCCCCGCCACCCCTAGGGTTAAAAATCCACCTTCGGCTGGTACCCTAGAGATCTTCCATATGCAGCCCCTACCGGCTCATATGTGTCTCTTAAGTCCTCCCCACGGGCAGGCGTTTTTGGCATTCCCTCACTGGGATATGCTTCCCAGTGTACCTTGGTATTCCTGTGTTAAGTGGGAGTCCTTCGTCCGTACTAGTCTTACGACAGGGTACTCACACTTACGCAGGGCGCTGGAAGACAGCTGAGTGGCGGGATTATATTGGGACCCCCATTCGTTAGTCACTAACGTTACGTCGTAGTGACTGAACGAAAGGGAACGTCTCGGTTACGGATGTAACCCTCGTTCCCTGAGGAGGGAACGGAGACGTAACGTCCCCTTGCCACATCGAGCTGTGTTGCCTGGAACGCAGGAGTTCAGTCTTGGCTCCTCAAGCAGGTAACATAATGCGATATTGCCTCGTACTTCCTTATATACTCAAGCAGTGAGGCGGAGCTACGTATGCAAATTCCGCATGCCCCATGGCATTGGCACGCCATTGGGCGTTTTCTCAAAACTCGAAGTTGATAGGCTTCTAAGCGAAACCCCCATTCGTTAGTCACTAACGTTACGTCTCCGTTCCCTCCTCAGGGAACGAGGGTTACATCCGTAACCGAGACGTTTAACTTACTGAACATATTTTTGGCCCAAGAGTCCTTGAACCCTTACTTACTATACATACACACTCTTTGACTTCCCTTCTGAATCCAATTGCTAGCCAAAAGTTCCACAAAAAGGTTTTAATTTTTTTTTTGTTTTTTTTTTTGTTTTTTACATGTTATGGCTATACAGAAGTCCATATTTGACCTACTGAACATATTTTTGCCCAAAGGTCAAAAACTCACTCATTGACTTTCCTTCTGGTTCCAATAAGTAGCTAAAAGGTCTACAAAAGGTTAACATTTTTTTTTATTTTTTTTTTTTTACATACTATGGCTGTACAAAGTCCATTTTTGACCTACTGAACACATTTTTGTCCCAAAGGTCAAAAAGTCACTCATAGACTTTCCTTCTGGTTCCAATAAGTAGCTAAAAGGTCTACAAAAGGTTAACATTTTTTTTTCTTTTTTTTTTTTTACATACTATGGCTGTACAAAGTCCATATTTGACCTACTGAACATATTTTTGTCCCAAAGGTCAAAAAGTCACTCATTGATTTCCCTTCTGATTCCAATAAGTAGCTAATAGGTCTACAAAAGGTTAATTTTTATTTCTTTCTTTATTTCTTTATTTATTTTTTTTACATATTATGGCTGTACAAGAAGTCCATGTTTAACTTACTGAACATATTTTTGGCCCAAGAGTCCTTGAACACTAACTTACTATACATACACACTCTTTGACTTCCCTTCTGAATCCAATTGCTAGCCAAAAGTTCCACAAAAAGGTTTTAATTGTTTTTTGTTTGTTTGTTTTTTGACATGTTATGGCTGTACAGAAGTCCATATTTGACCTACTGAACATATTTTTGCCCAAAGGTCAAAAAGTCACTCATTGACTTTCCTTCTGGTTTTAATAAGTAGCTAATAGGTCTACAAAAGGTTAATTTTTTTTTTTTTACATATTATGGCTGTACAGAAGTCCATATTTGACCTACTGAACATATTTTTGCCCAAAGGTCAAAAAGTCACTCATTTACTTTCCTTCTGGTTCCAATAAGTAGCTAAAAGGTCTACAAAAGGTTAACATGTTTTTTTTTTTTTTTTTTTTTTTTTTTTTGTACATTTTATGGCTGTACAAAGTCCATTTTTGACCTACTGAACACATTTTTGTCCCAAAGGTCAAAAAGTCACTCATAGACTTTCGTTCTGGTTCGAATAAGTAGCTAAAAGGTCTACAAAAGGCTTTACATTTTTTTTTTTTTTTTTTTTTTTTTTTTACATGTTATGGCTGTACAGAAGTCCATATTTGACCTACTGAACATATTTTTGCCCAAAGGTCAAAAAGTCACTCATTGACTTTCCTTCTGGTTCCAATAAGTAGCTAATAGGTCTACAAAAGGTAAATTTTTTTTTTTTTTTTTTTTTTTTTTTTTTTTTACATATTATGGCTGTACAAGAAGTCCATGTTTAACTTACTGAACATATTTTTGGCCCAAGAGTCCTTGAACACTAACTTACTATACATACACACTCTTTGACTTCCCTTCTGAATCCAATTGCTCACCAAAAGTTCCACAAAAAGGTTTTAATTGTTTTTTTTGTTTGTTTTGTTTTTTGACATGTTATGGCTGTACAGAAGTCCATATTTGACCTACTGAACATATTTTTGCCCAAAGGTCAAAAAGTCACTCATTGACTTTCCTTCTGGTTCCAATAAGTAGCTAATAGGTCTACAAAAGGTTAATTTTTTTTTTTTTTTACATATTATGGCTGTACAGAAGTCCATATTTGACCTACTGAACATATTTTTGCCCAAAGGTCAAAAAGTCACTCATTTACTTTCCTTCTGGTTCCAATAAGTAGCTAATAGGTCTACAAAAGGCTTTAAATTTTCTTTTTTTTTTTTTTTTTTTTCACATATAATGGCTGTACAAAGTCCATATTTGACCTACTGAACAAATTTTTGTAACAAATGTCAAAAAGTCACTCATTGACTTCCCTTCTGGTTCCAGTTAGTAGCTAAAACGTATACAAAATGTTTAATTTTTAAATTTTTTTTTTTTTTTTTTTTGACATGTTATGGCTGTACAGAAGTCCATATTTGACCTACTGAACATATTTTTGCCCAAAGGTCAAAAAGTCACTCATTGACTTTCCTTCTGGTTCCAATAAGTAGCTAATAGGTCTACAAAAGGTTAATTTTTTTTTTTTTTTACATATTATGGCTGTACAGAAGTCCATATTTGACCTACTGAACATATTTTTGCCCAAAGGTCAAAAAGTCACTCATTTACTTTCCTTCTGGTTCCAATAAGTAGCTAATAGGTCTACAAAAGGTTAATTTTTTTTTTTACATATTATGGCTGTACAGAAGTCCATTTTTGACCTACTGAACACATTTTTGTCCCAAAGGTCAAAAAGTCACTCATAGACTTTCGTTCTGGTTCGAATAAGTAGCTAAAAGGTCTACAAAAGGCTTTAAATTTTCTTTTTTTTTTTTGTTTCTTTTTTTTTATACATATAATGGCTGTACAAAGTCCATATTTGACCTACTGAACAAATTTTTGTAACAAATGTCAAAAAGTCACTCATTGACTTCCCTTCTGGTTCCAGTTAGTAGCTAAAACGTATACAAAATGTTTAAATTTTTAATTTTTTTTTTTTTTTTTTTTACATATCATGGCTGTACAAGAAGTCCATATATGACCTACTGAACATGTTTTTGGACTAAGAATCCATACACACTAATTCACTATACATACTCATTGACTTCCATTCTGATTCCAATTAGTAGTTAAAAGGTCCACATTTTTTTTATACGTTTTGGCTGTACAGAAGTCCATATTTGACCTAAAGAACATGTTTTAGGCCTAAGATTCATTAAATGCTAATTTACTATACATACTCATTGAATTCCCTTCTTATTCCCTTTACAAGCCAAAATTTCCACAAAAATGTTTGACATATTATGGCTGTACAGAAGTCCATATTTGACCTACTGAAAATATTTTTGTCCCAAAGGTCAAAAAAGTCACTCATTGACTTTCCTTCTGGTTCCAATAAGTAGCTAAAACGTCTACAAAAGGTTTTAATCTTAAATTTTTTTTTCTTTATTTTACATATTATGGCTTTACAAGAAGTCCATATTTAAATTACTGAACATATTTTTGGCCCAAGAGTCCTTGAACACTAACTTACTATATATACACACTCTTTGACTTCCCTTCTGAATCCAATTGCTAGCCAAAAGTTCCACAAAAAGGTTTTACATTATTTTTTTTATTTTATTTTTTTGACATGTTATGGCTGTACAGAAGTCCATATTTGACCTACTGAACATATTTTTGCCAAAAGGTCAAAAAGTCACTCATTGACTTTCCTTCTGGTTCCAATAAGTAGCTAATAGGTCTACAAAAGGTTAATTTTTTTTTTTTTACATATTATGGCTGTACAGAAGTCCATTTTTGACCTACTGAACACATTTTTGTCCCAAAGGTCAAAAAGTCACTCATAGACTTTCCTTCTGGTTCGAATAAGTAGCTAAAAGGTCTACAAAAGGCTTTAAATTTTTTTTTTTTTTTTTTTTTTTTACATATAATGGCTGTACAAAGTCCATATTTGACCTACTGAACAAATTTTTGTAACAAATGTCAAAAAGTCACTCATTGACTTCCCTTCTGGTTCCAGTTAGTAGCTAAAACGTATACAAAATGTTAAAATTTTTAATTTTTTTTTTTTTTTTTTTACATATCATGGCTGTACAAGAAGTCCATATATGACCTACTGAACATGTTTTTGGACTAAGAGTCCATACACACTAATTCACTATACATACTCATTGACTTCCATTCTGATTCCAATTAGTAGTGAAAAGGTCCACATTTTTTTATACGTTTTGGCTGTACAGAAGTCCATATTTGACCTAAAGAACATGTTTTAGGCCTAAGAGTCCTTAAATACTAATTTACTATACATACTCATTGAATTCCCTTCTTATTCCCTTTACAAGCCAAAATTTCCACAAAAATGTTTGACATGTTGTGGCTGTACAGAAGTCCATATTTGACCTACTGAAAATATTTTTGTCCAAAAGGTCAAAAAAGTCACTCATTGACTTCCCTTCTGGTTCCAATTAGTAGCTAAAACGTCTACAAAAGGTTTTAATCTTTAAAAAAAAATTTCTTTATTTTACATATTATGGCTTTACAAGAAGTCCATATTTAAATTACTGAACATATTTTTGGCCCAAGAGTCCTTGAACACTAACTTACTATATATACACACTCTTTGACTTCCCTTCTGAATCCAATTGCTAGCCAAAAGTTCCACAAAAAGGTTTTAAATTTATTTTATTTTTTATTTATTTTTTTTACATATTATGGCTGTACAAGAAGTCCATGTTTAACTCACTGAACATATTTTTGGCCCAAGAGTCCTTGAAAACTAACTTACTATACATACACACTCTTTGACTTCCCTTCTGAATCCAATTGCTAGCCAAAAGTTCCACAAAAAGATTTTAATTTTTTTTTTGTTTTTTGTTTTTTTTTGACATGTTATGGCTGTACAGAAGTCCATATTTGACCTACTGAACATATTTTTGCCCAAAGGTCAAAAAGTCACTCATTGACTTTCCTTCTGGTTCCAATAAGTAGCTAATAGGTCTACAAAAGGTTAATTTTTTTTTTTTTTTTTTACATATTATGGCTGTACAAGAAGTCCATGTTTAACTTAATGAACATATTTTTGGCCCAAGATTCCTTGAACACTAACTTACTATACATACACACTCTTTGACTTCCCTTCTGAATCCAATTGCTAGCCAAAAGTTCCACAAAAAGGTTTTACATTTTATTTTATTTTTTTTACATACTATGGCTGTACAAGAAGTCCATGTTTAACTCACTGAACATATTTTTGGCCCAAGAGTCCTTGAAAACTAACTTACTATACATACACACTCTTTGACTTCCCTTCTGAATCCAATTGCTAGCCAAAAGTTCCACAAAAAGATTTTAATTTTTTTTTTTTTTTTTTTTTTTTTGACATGTTATGGCTGTACAGAAGTCCATATTTGACCTACTGAACATATTTTTGCCCAAAGGTCAAAAAGTCACTCATTGACTTTCCTTCTGGTTTTAATAAGTAGCTAATAGGTCTACAAAAGGTTAATTTTTTTTTTTTACATATTATGGCTGTACAGAAGTCCATATTTGACCTACTGAACATATTTTTGCCCAAAGGTCAAAAAGTCACTCATTTACTTTCCTTCTGGTTCCAATAAGTAGCTAAAAGGTCTACAAAAGGTTAACATGTTTTTTTTTTTGTTTTTTTTAATTACATTTTATGGCTGTACAAAGTCCATTTTTGACCTACTGAACAAATTTTTGTAACAAATGTCAAAAAGTCACTCATTGACTTCCCTTCTGGTTCCAGTTAGTAGCTAAAACGTATACAAAATGTTTAAATTTAAAAAAATTTTTTTTTTTTTTTTACATATCATGGCTGTACAAGAGGTCCATATATGACCTACTGAACATGTTTTTGGACTAAGAGTCCATACACACTAATTCACTATACATACTCATTGACTTCCATTCTGATTCCAATTAGTAGTGAAAAGGTCCACATTTTTTTATACGTTTTGGCTGTACAGAAGTCCATATTTGACCTAAAGAACATGTTTTAGGCCTTAAATACTAATTTACTATACATACTCATTGAATTCCCTTCTTATTCCCTTTACAAGCCAAAATTTCCACAAAAATGTTTGACATGTTGTGGCTGTACAGAAGTCCATATTTGACCTACTGAAAACATTTTTGTCCCAAAGGTCAAAAAGTCACTCATTGACTTTCGTTCTGGTTCGAATAAGTAGCTAAAAGGTCTACAAAAGGCTTTAAATTTTCTTTTTTTTTTTTTTTCTTTTTTTTTTATACATATAATGGCTGTACAAAGTCCATATTTGACCTACTGAACAAATTTTTGTAACAAATGTCGAAAAGTCACTCATTGACTTCCCTTCTGGTTCCAGTTAGTAGCTAAAACGTATACAAAATGTTTAAATTTTTAATTTTTTTTTTTTTTTTTTTTACATATCATGGCTGTACAAGAAGTCCATATATGACCTACTGAACATGTTTTTGGACTAAGAATCCATACACACTAATTCACTATACATACTCATTGACTTCCATTCTGATTCCAATTAGTAGTTAAAAGGTCCACATTTTTTTTATACGTTTTGGCTGTACAGAAGTCCATATTTGACCTAAAGAACATGTTTTAGGCCTAAGATTCATTAAATGCTAATTTACTATACATACTCATTGAATTCCCTTCTTATTCCCTTTACAAGCCAAAATTTCCACAAAAATGTTTGACATGTTATGGCTGTACAGAAGTCCATATTTGACCTACTGAAAATATTTTTGTCCCAAAGGTCAAAAAAGTCACTCATTGACTTTCCTTCTGGTTCCAATAAGTAGCTAAAACGTCTACAAAAGGTTTTAATCTTAATTTTTTTTTTCTTTATTTTACATATTATGGCTTTACAAGAAGTCCATATTTAAATTACTGAACATATTTTTGGCCCAAGAGTCCTTGAACACTAACTTACTATATATACACACTCTTTGACTTCCCTTCTGAATCCAATTGCTAGCCAAAAGTTCCAAAAAAAGGTTTTACATTATTTTTTTTATTTTATTTTTTTGACATGTTATGGCTGTACAGAAGTCCATATTTGACCTACTGAACATATTTTTGCCAAAAGGTCAAAAAGTCACTCATTGACTTTCCTTCTGGTTCCAATAAGTAGCTAATAGGTCTACAAAAGGTTAATTTTTTTTTTTTTACATATTATGGCTGTACAGAAGTCCATTTTTGACCTACTGAACAAATTTTTGTCCCAAAGGTCAAAAAGTCACTCATAGACTTTCCTTCTGGTTCGAATAAGTAGCTAAAAGGTCTACAAAAGGCTTTAAATTTTTTTTTTTTTTTTTTTTTTTTTACATATAATGGCTGTACAAAGTCCATATTTGACCTACTGAACAAATTTTTGTAACAAATGTCAAAAAGTCACTCATTGACTTCCCTTCTGGTTCCAGTTAGTAGCTAAAACGTATACAAAATGTTAAAATTTTTAATTTTTTTTTTTTTTTTTTTACATATCATGGCTGTACAAGAAGTCCATATATGACCTACTGAACATGTTTTTGGACTAAGAGTCCATACACACTAATTCACTATACATACTCATTGACTTCCATTCTGATTCCAATTAGTAGTGAAAAGGTCCACATTTTTTTATACGTTTTGGCTGTACAGAAGTCCATATTTGACCTAAAGAACATGTTTTAGGCCTAAGAGTCCTTAAATACTAATTTACTATACATACTCATTGAATTCCCTTCTTATTCCCTTTACAAGCCAAAATTTCCACAAAAATGTTTGACATGTTGTGGCTGTACAGAAGTCCATATTTGACCTACTGAAAATATTTTTGTCCAAAAGGTCAAAAAAGTCACTCATTGACTTCCCTTCTGGTTCCAATTAGTAGCTAAAACGTCTACAAAAGGTTTTAATCTTTAAAAAAAAAATTCTTTATTTTACATATTATGGCTTTACAAGAAGTCCATATTTAAATTACTGAACATATTTTTGGCCCAAGAGTCCTTGAACACTAACTTACTATATATACACACTCTTTGACTTCCCTTCTGAATCCAATTGCTAGCCAAAAGTTCCACAAAAAGGTTTTGAATTTATTTATTTTTTTTTATTTATTTTTTTTACATATTATGGCTGTACAAGAAGTCCATGTTTAACTCACTGAACATATTTTTGGCCCAAGAGTCCTTGAAAACTAACTTACTATACATACACACTCTTTGACTTCCCTCCTGAATCCAATTGCTAGCCAAAAGTTCCACAAAAAGATTTTAATTTTTTTTTTTTTTTTTTTTTTTTTTTGACATGTTATGGCTGTACAGAAGTCCATATTTGACCTACTGAACATATTTTTGCCCAAAGGTCAAAAAGTCACTCATTGACTTTCCTTCTGGTTCCAATAAGTAGCTAATAGGTCTACAAAAGGTTAATTTTTTTTTTTTTTTTTTTTTTTTTTTTTTTTTTTTTTACATATTATGGCTGTACAAGAAGTCCATGTTTAACTTAATGAACATATTTTTGGCCCAAGATTCCTTGAACACTAACTTACTATACATACACACTCTTTGACTTCCCTTCTGAATCCAATTGCTAGCCAAAAGTTCCACAAAAAGGTTTTACATTTTATTTTATTTTTTTTACATACTATGGCTGTACAAGAAGTCCATGTTTAACTCACTGAACATATTTTTGGCCCAAGAGTCCTTGAAAACTAACTTACTATACATACACACTCTTTGACTTCCCTTCTGAATCCAATTGCTAGCCAAAAGTTCCACAAAAAGATTTTAATTTTTTTTTTTTTTTTTTTTTTTTTGACATGTTATGGCTGTACAGAAGTCCATATTTGACCTACTGAACATATTTTTGCCCAAAGGTCAAAAAGTCACTCATTGACTTTCCTTCTGGTTTTAATAAGTAGCTAATAGGTCTACAAAAGGTTAATTTTTTTTTTTTACATATTATGGCTGTACAGAAGTCCATATTTGACCTTCTGAACATATTTTTGCCCAAAGGTCAAAAAGTCACTCATTTACTTTCCTTCTGGTTCCAATAAGTAGCTAAAAGGTCTACAAAAGGTTAACATGTTTTTTGTTTTGTTTTTTTTAATTACATTTTATGGCTGTACAAAGTCCATTTTTGACCTACTGAACAAATTTTTGTAACAAATGTCAAAAAGTCACTCATTGACTTCCCTTCTGGTTCCAGTTAGTAGCTAAAACGTATACAAAATGTTTAAATTTAAAAAAAATTTTTTTTTTTTTTTACATATCATGGCTGTACAAGAGGTCCATATATGACCTACTGAACATGTTTTTGGACTAAGAGTCCATACACACTAATTCACTATACATACTCATTGACTTCCATTCTGATTCCAATTAGTAGTGAAAAGGTCCACATTTTTTTATACGTTTTGGCTGTACAGAAGTCCATATTTGACCTAAAGAACATGTTTTAGGCCTTAAATACTAATTTACTATACATACTCATTGAATTCCCTTCTTATTCCCTTTACAAGCCAAAATTTCCACAAAAATGTTTGACATGTTGTGGCTGTACAGAAGTCCATATTTGACCTACTGAAAACATTTTTGTCCCAAAGGTCAAAAAGTCACTCATTGACTTTCGTTCTGGTTCGAATAAGTAGCTAAAAGGTCTACAAAAGGCTTTAAATTTTCTTGTTTTTTTTTTTTGTTTTTTTTTTTATACATATAATGGCTGTACAAAGTCCATATTTGACCTACTGAACAAATTTTTGTAACAAATGTCAAAAAGTCACTCATTGACTTCCCTTCTGGTTCCAGTTAGTAGCTAAAACGTATACAAAATGTTTAAATTTTTAATTTTTTTTTTTTTTTTTTTTACATATCATGGCTGTACAAGAAGTCCATATATGACCTACTGAACATGTTTTTGGACTAAGAATCCATACACACTAATTCACTATACATACTCATTGACTTCCATTCTGATTCCAATTAGTAGTTAAAAGGTCCACATTTTTTTTATACGTTTTGGCTGTACAGAAGTCCATATTTGACCTAAAGAACATGTTTTAGGCCTAAGATTCATTAAATGCTAATTTACTATACATACTCATTGAATTCCCTTCTTATTCCCTTTACAAGCCAAAATTTCCACAAAAATGTTTGACATGTTATGGCTGTACAGAAGTCCATATTTGACCTACTGAAAATATTTTTGTCCCAAAGGTCAAAAAAGTCACTCATTGACTTTCCTTCTGGTTCCAATAAGTAGCTAAAACGTCTACAAAAGGTTTTAATCTTAATTTTTTTTTTCTTTATTTTACATATTATGGCTTTACAAGAAGTCCATATTTAAATTACTGAACATATTTTTGGCCCAAGAGTCCTTGAACACTAACTTACTATATATACACACTCTTTGACTTCCCTTCTGAATCCAATTGCTAGCCAAAAGTTCCACAAAAAGGTTTTACATTATTTTTTTTATTTTATTTTTTTGACATGTTATGGCTGTACAGAAGTCCATATTTGACCTACTGAACATATTTTTGCCAAAAGGTCAAAAAGTCACTCATTGACTTTCCTTCTGGTTCCAATAAGTAGCTAATAGGTCTACAAAAGGTTAATTTTTTTTTTTTTACATATTATGGCTGTACAGAAGTCCATTTTTGACCTACTGAACAAATTTTTGTCCCAAAGGTCAAAAAGTCACTCATAGACTTTCCTTCTGGTTCGAATAAGTAGCTAAAAGGTCTACAAAAGGCTTTAAATTTTTTTTTTTTTTTTTTTTTTTTTTACATATAATGGCTGTACAAAGTCCATATTTGACCTACTGAACAAATTTTTGTAACAAATGTCAAAAAGTCACTCATTGACTTCCCTTCTGGTTCCAGTTAGTAGCTAAAACGTATACAAAATGTTAAAATTTTTAATTTTTTTTTTTTTTTTTTACATATCATGGCTGTACAAGAAGTCCATATATGACCTACTGAACATGTTTTTGGACTAAGAGTCCATACACACTAATTCACTATACATACTCATTGACTTCCATTCTGATTCCAATTAGTAGTGAAAAGGTCCACATTTTTTTATACGTTTTGGCTGTACAGAAGTCCATATTTGACCTAAAGAACATGTTTTAGGCCTAAGAGTCCTTAAATACTAATTTACTATACATACTCATTGAATTCCCTTCTTATTCCCTTTACAAGCCAACATTTCCACAAAAATGTTTGACATGTTGTGGCTGTACAGAAGTCCATATTTGACCTACTGAAAATATTTTTGTCCAAAAGGTCAAAAAAGTCACTCATTGACTTCCCTTCTGGTTCCAATTAGTAGCTAAAACGTCTACAAAAGGTTTTAATCTTTAAAAAAAAAATTCTTTATTTTACATATTATGGCTTTACAAGAAGTCCATATTTAAATTACTGAACATATTTTTGGCCCAAGAGTCCTTGAACACTAACTTACTATATATACACACTCTTTGACTTCCCTTCTGAATCCAATTGCTAGCCAAAAGTTCCACAAAAAGGTTTTGAATTTATTTATTTTTTTTTATTTATTTTTTTTACATATTATGGCTGTACAAGAAGTCCATGTTTAACTCACTGAACATATTTTTGGCCCAAGAGTCCTTGAAAACTAACTTACTATACATACACACTCTTTGACTTCCCTTCTGAATCCAATTGCTAGCCAAAAGTTCCACAAAAAGATTTTAATTTTTTTTTTTTTTTTTTTTTTTTTTGACATGTTATGGCTGTACAGAAGTCCATATTTGACCTACTGAACATATTTTTGCCCAAAGGTCAAAAAGTCACTCATTGACTTTCCTTCTGGTTCCAATAAGTAGCTAATAGGTCTACAAAAGGTTAATTTTTTTTTTTTTTTTTTTTTTTTTTTTTTTTTTACATATTATGGCTGTACAAGAAGTCCATGTTTAACTTAATGAACATATTTTTGGCCCAAGATTCCTTGAACACTAACTTACTATACATACACACTCTTTGACTTCCCTTCTGAATCCAATTGCTAGCCAAAAGTTCCACAAAAAGGTTTTACATTTTATTTTATTTTTTTTACATACTATGGCTGTACAAGAAGTCCATGTTTAACTCACTGAACATATTTTTGGCCCAAGAGTCCTTGAAAACTAACTTACTATACATACACACTCTTTGACTTCCCTTCTGAATCCAATTGCTAGCCAAAAGTTCCACAAAAAGATTTTAATTTTTTTTTTTTTTTTTTTTTTTTGACATGTTATGGCTGTACAGAAGTCCATATTTGACCTACTGAACATATTTTTGCCCAAAGGTCAAAAAGTCACTCATTGACTTTCCTTCTGGTTTTAATAAGTAGCTAATAGGTCTACAAAAGGTTAATTTTTTTTTTTTACATATTATGGCTGTACAGAAGTCCATATTTGACCTACTGAACATATTTTTGCCCAAAGGTCAAAAAGTCACTCATTTACTTTCCTTCTGGTTCCAATAAGTAGCTAAAAGGTCTACAAAAGGTTAACATGTTTTTTTTTTGTTTTTTTTTAATTACATTTTATGGCTGTACAAAGTCCATTTTTGACCTACTGAACAAATTTTTGTAACAAATGTCAAAAAGTCACTCATTGACTTCCCTTCTGGTTCCAGTTAGTAGCTAAAACGTATACAAAATGTTTAAATTTAAAAAAAAATTTTTTTTTTTTTTACATATCATGGCTGTACAAGAGGTCCATATATGACCTACTGAACATGTTTTTGGACTAAGAGTCCATACACACTAATTCACTATACATACTCATTGACTTCCATTCTGATTCCAATTAGTAGTGAAAAGGTCCACATTTTTTTATACGTTTTGGCTGTACAGAAGTCCATATTTGACCTAAAGAACATGTTTTAGGCCTTAAATACTAATTTACTATACATACTCATTGAATTCCCTTCTTATTCCCTTTACAAGCCAAAATTTCCACAAAAATGTTTGACATGTTGTGGCTGTACAGAAGTCCATATTTGACCTACTGAAAATATTTTTGTCCAAAAGGTCAAAAAAGTCACTCATTGACTTCCCTTCTGGTTCCAATTAGTAGCTAAAACGTCTACAAAAGGTTTTAATCTTAAAAAAAATTTTCTTTATTTTACATATTATGGCTTTACAAGAAGTCCATATTTAAATTACTGAACATATTTTTGGCCCAAGAGTCCTTGAACACTAACTTACTATATATACACACTCTTTGACTTCCCTTCTGAATCCAATTGCTAGCCAAAAGTTCCACAAAAAGGTTTTACATTATTTTTTTTATTTTATTTTTTGACATGTTATGGCTGTACAGAAGTCCATATTTGACCTACTGAACATATTTTTGCCAAAAGGTCAAAAAGTCACTCATTGACTTTCCTTCTGGTTCCAATAAGTAGCTAATAGGTCTACAAAAGGTTAATTTTTTTTTTTTTACATATTATGGCTGTACAGAAGTCCATATTTGACCTACTGAACATATTTTTGCCCAAAGGTCAAAAAGTCACTCATTGACTTTCCTTCTGGTTCCAATAAGTAGCTAATAGGTCTACAAAAGGTTAATTTTTTTTTTTTTACATATTATGGCTGTACAGAAGTCCATTTTTGACCTACTGAACAAATTTTTGTCCCAAAGGTCAAAAAGTCACTCATAGACTTTCCTTCTGGTTCGAATAAGTAGCTAAAAGGTCTACAAAAGGCTTTAAATTTTTTTTTTTTTTTTTTTTTTTTTTACATATAATGGCTGTACAAAGTCCATATTTGACCTACTGAACAAATTTTTGTAACAAATGTCAAAAAGTCACTCATTGACTTCCCTTCTGGTTCCAGTTAGTAGCTAAAACGTATACAAAATGTTAAAATTTTTAATTTTTTTTTTTTTTTTTTTACATATCATGGCTGTACAAGAAGTCCATATATGACCTACTGAACATGTTTTTGGACTAAGAGTCCATACACACTAATTCACTATACATACTCATTGACTTCCATTCTGATTCCAATTAGTAGTGAAAAGGTCCACATTTTTTTATACGTTTTGGCTGTACAGAAGTCCATATTTGACCTAAAGAACATGTTTTAGGCCTTAAATACTAATTTACTATACATACTCATTGAATTCCCTTCTTATTCCCTTTACAAGCCAAAATTTCCACAAAAATGTTTGACATGTTGTGGCTGTACAGAAGTCCATATTTGACCTACTGAAAATATTTTTGTCCAAAAGGTCAAAAAAGTCACTCATTGACTTCCCTTCTGGTTCCAATTAGTAGCTAAAACGTCTACAAAAGGTTTTAATCTTAAAAAAAAATTTCTTTATTTTACATATTATGGCTTTACAAGAAGTCCATATTTAAATTACTGAACATATTTTTGGCCCAAGAGTCCTTGAACACTAACTTACTATATATACACACTCTTTGACTTCCCTTCTGAATCCAATTGCTAGCCAAAAGTTCCACAAAAAGGTTTTACATTATTTTTTTTATTTTTTTTTTGACATGTTATGGCTGTACAGAAGTCCATATTTGACCTACTGAACATATTTTTGCCAAAAGGTCAAAAAGTCACTCATTGACTTTCCTTCTGGTTCCAATAAGTAGCTAATAGGTCTACAAAAGGTTAATTTTTTTTTTTTACATATTATGGCTGTACAGAAGTCCATATTTGACCTACTGAACATATTTTTGCCCAAAGGTCAAAAAGTCACTCATTTACTTTCCTTCTGGTTCCAATAAGTAGCTAAAAGGTCTACAAAAGGTTAACATTTTTTTTTTTTTTTTTTTTTTTTTACATTTTATGGCTGTACAAAGTCCATATTTGACCTACTGAACAAATTTTTGTAACAAATGTCAAAAAGTCACTCATTGACTTCCCTTCTGGTTCCAGTTAGTAGCTAAAACGTATACAAAATGTTAAAATTAAAAAAAAAATTTTTTTTTTTTTTTACATATCATGGCTGTACAAGAAGTCCATATATGACCTACTGAACATGTTTTTGGACTAAGAGTCCATTCACACTAATTCACTATACATACTCATTGACTTCCATTCTGATTCCAATTAGTAGTGAAAAGGTCCACATTTTTTTATACGTTTTGGCTGTACAGAAGTCCATATTTGACCTAAAGAACATGTTTTAGGCCTAAGAGTCCTTAAATACTAATTTACTATACATACTCATTGAATTCCCTTCTTATTCCCTTTACAAGCCAAAATTTCCACAAAAATGTTTGACATGTTGTGGCTGTACAGAAGTCCATATTTGACCTACTGAAAATATTTTTGTCCAAAAGGTCAAAAAAGTCACTCATTGACTTCCCTTCTGGTTCCAATTAGTAGCTAAAACGTCTACAAAAGGTTTTAATCTTTAAGAAAAAAATTCTTTATTTGACATATTATGGCTTTACAAGAAGTCCATATTTAAATTACTGAACATATTTTTGGCCCAAGAGTCCTTGAACACTAACTTACTATATATACACACTCTTTGACTTCCCTTCTGAATCCAATTGCTAGCCAAAAGTTCCACAAAAAGGTTTTAAATTTATTTATTTTTTTATTTTTATTTTTTTACATATTATGGCTGTACAAGAAGTCCATGTTTAACTCACTGAACATATTTTTGGCCCAAGAGTCCTTGAAAACTAACTTACTATACATACACACTCTTTGACTTCCCTTCTGAATCCAATTGCTAGCCAAAAGTTCCACAAAAAGATTTTAATTTTTTTTTTTGTTTTTTTTTTTAATGTTATGGCTGTACAGAAGTCCATATTTGACCTACTGAACATATTTTTGCCCAAAGGTCAAAAAGTCACTCATTGACTTTCCTTCTGGTTCCAATAAGTAGCTAAAAGGTCTACAAAAGGTTAACATTTTTTTTTATTTTTTTTATTTTACATTTTATGGCTGTACAAAGTCCATTTTTGACCTACTGAACACATTTTTGTCCCAAAGGTCAAAAAGTCACTCATAGACTTTCCTTCTGGTTCGAATAAGTACCTAAAAGGTCTACAAAAGGCTTTAAATGTTTTTTTTTTTTTTTTTTTTTTTTACATATAATGGCTGTACAAAGTCCATATTTGACCTACTGAACAAATTTTTGTAACAAATGTCAAAAAGTCACTCATTGACTTCCCTTCTGGTTCCAATTAGTAGCTAAAATGTCTACAAAAGGTTTTAATCTTTAAAAAAAAATTTCTTTATTTTACATATTATGGCTTTACAAGAAGTCCATATTTAAATTACTGAACATATTTTTGGCCCAAGAGTCCTTGAACACTAACTTACTATATATACACACTCTTTGACTTCCCTTCTGAATCCAATTGCTAGCCAAAAGTTCCACAAAAAGGTTTTACTTTTTTTTTTTTTTTTTTTTTACATATTATGGCTTTACAAGAAGTCCATATTTAAATTACTGAACATATTTTTGGCCCAAGAGTCCTTGAACACTAACTTACTATATATACACACTCTTTGACTTCCCTTCTGAATCCAATTGCTAGCCAAAAGTTCCACAAAAAGGTTTTACATTATTTTATTTTTTTATTTTTTTTGACATGTTATGGCTGTACAGAAGTCCATATTTGACCTACTGAACATATTTTTGCCCAAAGGTCAAAAAGTCACTCATTGACTTTCCTTCTGGTTTTAATAAGTAGCTAATAGGTCTACAAAAGGTTAATTTTTTTTTTTTACATATTATGGCTGTACAGAAGTCCATATTTGACCTACTGAACATATTTTTGCCCAAAGGTCAAAAAGTCACTCATTTACTTTCCTTCTGGTTCCAATAAGTAGCTAAAAGGTCTACAAAAGGTTAACATGTTTTTTTTTTTGTTTTTTTTAATTACATTTTATGGCTGTACAAAGTCCATTTTTGACCTACTGAACAAATTTTTGTAACAAATGTCAAAAAGTCACTCATTGACTTCCCTTCTGGTTCCAGTTAGTAGCTAAAACGTATACAAAATGTTTAAATTTAAAAAAATTTTTTTTTTTTTTTTACATATCATGGCTGTACAAGAGGTCCATATATGACCTACTGAACATGTTTTTGGACTAAGAGTCCATACACACTAATTCACTATACATACTCATTGACTTCCATTCTGATTCCAATTAGTAGTGAAAAGGTCCACATTTTTTTATACGTTTTGGCTGTACAGAAGTCCATATTTGACCTAAAGAACATGTTTTAGGCCTTAAATACTAATTTACTATACATACTCATTGAATTCCCTTCTTATTCCCTTTACAAGCCAAAATTTCCACAAAAATGTTTGACATGTTGTGGCTGTACAGAAGTCCATATTTGACCTACTGAAAACATTTTTGTCCCAAAGGTCAAAAAGTCACTCATTGACTTTCGTTCTGGTTCGAATAAGTAGCTAAAAGGTCTACAAAAGGCTTTAAATTTTCTTTTTTTTTTTTTTTCTTTTTTTTTTTATACATATAATGGCTGTACAAAGTCCATATTTGACCTACTGAACAAATTTTTGTAACAAATGTCAAAAAGTCACTCATTGACTTCCCTTCTGGTTCCAGTTAGTAGCTAAAACGTATACAAAATGTTTAAATTTTTAATTTTTTTTTTTTTTTTTTTTACATATCATGGCTGTACAAGAAGTCCATATATGACCTACTGAACATGTTTTTGGACTAAGAATCCATACACACTAATTCACTATACATACTCATTGACTTCCATTCTGATTCCAATTAGTAGTTAAAAGGTCCACATTTTTTTTATACGTTTTGGCTGTACAGAAGTCCATATTTGACCTAAAGAACATGTTTTAGGCCTAAGATTCATTAAATGCTAATTTACTATACATACTCATTGAATTCCCTTCTTATTCCCTTTACAAGCCAAAATTTCCACAAAAATGTTTGACATGTTATGGCTGTACAGAAGTCCATATTTGACCTACTGAAAATATTTTTGTCCCAAAGGTCAAAAAAGTCACTCATTGACTTTCCTTCTGGTTCCAATAAGTAGCTAAAACGTCTACAAAAGGTTTTAATCTTAATTTTTTTTTTCTTTATTTTACATATTATGGCTTTACAAGAAGTCCATATTTAAATTACTGAACATATTTTTGGCCCAAGAGTCCTTGAACACTAACTTACTATATATACACACTCTTTGACTTCCCTTCTGAATCCAATTGCTAGCCAAAAGTTCCACAAAAAGGTTTTACATTATTTTTTTTATTTTATTTTTTTGACATGTTATGGCTGTACAGAAGTCCATATTTGACCTACTGAACATATTTTTGCCAAAAGGTCAAAAAGTCACTCATTGACTTTCCTTCTGGTTCCAATAAGTAGCTAATAGGTCTACAAAAGGTTAATTTTTTTTTTTTTTACATATTATGGCTGTACAGAAGTCCATTTTTGACCTACTGAACAAATTTTTGTCCCAAAGGTCAAAAAGTCACTCATAGACTTTCCTTCTGGTTCGAATAAGTAGCTAAAAGGTCTACAAAAGGCTTTAAATTTTTTTTTTTTTTTTTTTTTTTTACATATAATGGCTGTACAAAGTCCATATTTGACCTACTGAACAAATTTTTGTAACAAATGTCAAAAAGTCACTCATTGACTTCCCTTCTGGTTCCAGTTAGTAGCTAAAACGTATACAAAATGTTAAAATTTTTAATTTTTTTTTTTTTTTTTTTACATATCATGGCTGTACAAGAAGTCCATATATGACCTACTGAACATGTTTTTGGACTAAGAGTCCATACACACTAATTCACTATACATACTCATTGACTTCCATTCTGATTCCAATTAGTAGTGAAAAGGTCCACATTTTTTTATACGTTTTGGCTGTACAGAAGTCCATATTTGACCTAAAGAACATGTTTTAGGCCTAAGAGTCCTTAAATACTAATTTACTATACATACTCATTGAATTCCCTTCTTATTCCCTTTACAAGCCAACATTTCCACAAAAATGTTTGACATGTTGTGGCTGTACAGAAGTCCATATTTGACCTACTGAAAATATTTTTGTCCAAAAGGTCAAAAAAGTCACTCATTGACTTCCCTTCTGGTTCCAATTAGTAGCTAAAACGTCTACAAAAGGTTTTAATCTTTAAAAAAAAAATTCTTTATTTTACATATTATGGCTTTACAAGAAGTCCATATTTAAATTACTGAACATATTTTTGGCCCAAGAGTCCTTGAACACTAACTTACTATATATACACACTCTTTGACTTCCCTTCTGAATCCAATTGCTAGCCAAAAGTTCCACAAAAAGGTTTTGAATTTATTTATTTTTTTTTATTTATTTTTTTTACATATTATGGCTGTACAAGAAGTCCATGTTTAACTCACTGAACATATTTTTGGCCCAAGAGTCCTTGAAAACTAACTTACTATACATACACACTCTTTGACTTCCCTTCTGAATCCAATTGCTAGCCAAAAGTTCCACAAAAAGATTTTAATTTTTTTTTTTTTTTTTTTTTTTTTTTGACATGTTATGGCTGTACAGAAGTCCATATTTGACCTACTGAACATATTTTTGCCCAAAGGTCAAAAAGTCACTCATTGACTTTCCTTCTGGTTCCAATAAGTAGCTAATAGGTCTACAAAAGGTTAATTTTTTTTTTTTTTTTTTATTTTTTTTTTTTTACATATTATGGCTGTACAAGAAGTCCATGTTTAACTTAATGAACATATTTTTGGCCCAAGATTCCTTGAACACTAACTTACTATACATACACACTCTTTGACTTCCCTTCTGAATCCAATTGCTAGCCAAAAGTTCCACAAAAAGGTTTTACATTTTATTTTATTTTTTTTACATACTATGGCTGTACAAGAAGTCCATGTTTAACTCACTGAACATATTTTTGGCCCAAGAGTCCTTGAAAACTAACTTACTATACATACACACTCTTTGACTTCCCTTCTGAATCCAATTGCTAGCCAAAAGTTCCACAAAAAGATTTTAATTTTTTTTTTTTTTTTTTTTTTTTTGACATGTTATGGCTGTACAGAAGTCCATATTTGACCTACTGAAAATATTTTTGTCCAAAAGGTCAAAAAAGTCACTCATTGACTTCCCTTCTGGTTCCAATTAGTAGCTAAAACGTCTACAAAAGGTTTTAATCTTAAAAAAATTTTTCTTTATTTTACATATTATGGCTTTACAAGAAGTCCATATTTAAATTACTGAACATATTTTTGGCCCAAGAGTCCTTGAACACTAACTTACTATATATACACACTCTTTGACTTCCCTTCTGAATCCAATTGCTAGCCAAAAGTTCCACAAAAAGGTTTTACATTATTTTTTTTATTTTTTTTTTGACATGTTATGGCTGTACAGAAGTCCATATTTGACCTACTGAACATATTTTTGCCAAAAGGTCAAAAAGTCACTCATTGACTTTCCTTCTGGTTCCAATAAGTAGCTAATAGGTCTACAAAAGGTTAATTTTTTTTATTTTACATATTATGGCTGTACAGAAGTCCATATTTGACCTACTGAACATATTTTTGCCCAAAGGTCAAAAAGTCACTCATTTACTTTCCTTCTGGTTCCAATAAGTAGCTAAAAGGTCTACAAAAGGTTAACATTTTTTTTTTTTTTTTTTTTTTTTTACATTTTATGGCTGTACAAAGTCCATATTTGACCTACTGAACAAATTTTTGTAACAAATGTCAAAAAGTCACTCCTTGACTTCCCTTCTGGTTCCAGTTAGTAGCTAAAACGTATACAAAATGTTAAAATTAAAAAAAAAATTTTTTTTTTTTTTTACATATCATGGCTGTACAAGAAGTCCATATATGACCTACTGAACATGTTTTTGGACTAAGAGTCCATTCACACTAATTCACTATACATACTCATTGACTTCCATTCTGATTCCAATTAGTAGTGAAAAGGTCCACATTTTTTTATACGTTTTGGCTGTACAGAAGTCCATATTTGACCTAAAGAACATGTTTTAGGCCTAAGAGTCCTTAAATACTAATTTACTATACATACTCATTGAATTCCCTTCTTATTCCCTTTACAAGCCAAAATTTCCACAAAAATGTTTGACATGTTGTGGCTGTACAGAAGTCCATATTTGACCTACTGAAAATATTTTTGTCCAAAAGGTCAAAAAAGTCACTCATTGACTTCCCTTCTGGTTCCAATTAGTAGCTAAAACGTCTACAAAAGGTTTTAATCTTTAAGAAAAAAATTCTTTATTTGACATATTATGGCTTTACAAGAAGTCCATATTTAAATTACTGAACATATTTTTGGCCCAAGAGTCCTTGAACACTAACTTACTATATATACACACTCTTTGACTTCCCTTCTGAATCCAATTGCTAGCCAAAAGTTCCACAAAAAGGTTTTAAATTTATTTATTTTTTTATTTTTATTTTTTTACATATTATGGCTGTACAAGAAGTCCATGTTTAACTCACTGAACATATTTTTGGCCCAAGAGTCCTTGAAAACTAACTTACTATACATACACACTCTTTGACTTCCCTTCTGAATCCAATTGCTAGCCAAAAGTTCCACAAAAAGATTTTAATTTTTTTTTTTGTTTTTTTTTTTAATGTTATGGCTGTACAGAAGTCCATATTTGACCTACTGAACATATTTTTGCCCAAAGGTCAAAAAGTCACTCATTGACTTTCCTTCTGGTTCCAATAAGTAGCTAAAAGGTCTACAAAAGGTTAACATTTTTTTTTATTTTTTTTATTTTACATTTTATGGCTGTACAAAGTCCATTTTTGACCTACTGAACACATTTTTGTCCCAAAGGTCAAAAAGTCACTCATAGACTTTCCTTCTGGTTCGAATAAGTACCTAAAAGGTCTACAAAAGGCTTTAAATGTTTTTTTTTTTTTTTTTTTTTTTTTACATATAATGGCTGTACAAAGTCCATATTTGACCTACTGAACAAATTTTTGTAACAAATGTCAAAAAGTCACTCATTGACTTCCCTTCTGGTTCCAATTAGTAGCTAAAATGTCTACAAAAGGTTTTAATCTTTAAAAAAAAATTTCTTTATTTTACATATTATGGCTTTACAAGAAGTCCATATTTAAATTACTGAACATATTTTTGGCCCAAGAGTCCTTGAACACTAACTTACTATATATACACACTCTTTGACTTCCCTTCTGAATCCAATTGCTAGCCAAAAGTTCCACAAAAAGGTTTTACTTTTTTTTTTTTTTTTTTTTTTACATATTATGGCTTTACAAGAAGTCCATATTTAAATTACTGAACATATTTTTGGCCCAAGAGTCCTTGAACACTAACTTACTATATATACACACTCTTTGACTTCCCTTCTGAATCCAATTGCTAGCCAAAAGTTCCACAAAAAGGTTTTACATTATTTTATTTTTTTATTTTTTTTGACATGTTATGGCTGTACAGAAGTCCATATTTGACCTACTGAACATATTTTTGCCCAAAGGTCAAAAAGTCACTCATTGACTTTCCTTCTGGTTTTAATAAGTAGCTAATAGGTCTACAAAAGGTTAATTTTTTTTTTTTACATATTATGGCTGTACAGAAGTCCATATTTGACCTACTGAACATATTTTTGCCCAAAGGTCAAAAAGTCACTCATTTACTTTCCTTCTGGTTCCAATAAGTAGCTAAAAGGTCTACAAAAGGTTAACATGTTTTTTTTTTTGTTTTTTTTTATTACATTTTATGGCTGTACAAAGTCCATTTTTGACCTACTGAACAAATTTTTGTAACAAATGTCAAAAAGTCACTCATTGACTTCCCTTCTGGTTCCAGTTAGTAGCTAAAACGTATACAAAATGTTTAAATTTAAAAAAATTTTTTTTTTTTTTTTACATATCATGGCTGTACAAGAGGTCCATATATGACCTACTGAACATGTTTTTGGACTAAGAGTCCATACACACTAATTCACTATACATACTCATTGACTTCCATTCTGATTCCAATTAGTAGTGAAAAGGTCCACATTTTTTTATACGTTTTGGCTGTACAGAAGTCCATATTTGACCTAAAGAACATGTTTTAGGCCTTAAATACTAATTTACTATACATACTCATTGAATTCCCTTCTTATTCCCTTTACAAGCCAAAATTTCCACAAAAATGTTTGACATGTTGTGGCTGTACAGAAGTCCATATTTGACCTACTGAAAACATTTTTGTCCCAAAGGTCAAAAAGTCACTCATTGACTTTCGTTCTGGTTCGAATAAGTAGCTAAAAGGTCTACAAAAGGCTTTAAATTTTCTTTTTTTTTTTTTTTCTTTTTTTTTTTATACATATAATGGCTGTACAAAGTCCATATTTGACCTACTGAACAAATTTTTGTAACAAATGTCAAAAAGTCACTCATTGACTTCCCTTCTGGTTCCAGTTAGTAGCTAAAACGTATACAAAATGTTTAAATTTTTAATTTTTTTTTTTTTTTTTTTTACATATCATGGCTGTACAAGAAGTCCATATATGACCTACTGAACATGTTTTTGGACTAAGAATCCATACACACTAATTCACTATACATACTCATTGACTTCCATTCTGATTCCAATTAGTAGTTAAAAGGTCCACATTTTTTTTATACGTTTTGGCTGTACAGAAGTCCATATTTGACCTAAAGAACATGTTTTAGGCCTAAGATTCATTAAATGCTAATTTACTATACATACTCATTGAATTCCCTTCTTATTCCCTTTACAAGCCAAAATTTCCACAAAAATGTTTGACATGTTATGGCTGTACAGAAGTCCATATTTGACCTACTGAAAATATTTTTGTCCCAAAGGTCAAAAAAGTCACTCATTGACTTTCCTTCTGGTTCCAATAAGTAGCTAAAACGTCTACAAAAGGTTTTAATCTTAATTTTTTTTTTCTTTATTTTACATATTATGGCTTTACAAGAAGTCCATATTTAAATTACTGAACATATTTTTGGCCCAAGAGTCCTTGAACACTAACTTACTATATATACACACTCTTTGACTTCCCTTCTGAATCCAATTGCTAGCCAAAAGTTCCACAAAAAGGTTTTACATTATTTTTTTTATTTTATTTTTTTGACATGTTATGGCTGTACAGAAGTCCATATTTGACCTACTGAACATATTTTTGCCAAAAGGTCAAAAAGTCACTCATTGACTTTCCTTCTGGTTCCAATAAGTAGCTAATAGGTCTACAAAAGGTTAATTTTTTTTTTTTTTACATATTATGGCTGTACAGAAGTCCATTTTTGACCTACTGAACAAATTTTTGTCCCAAAGGTCAAAAAGTCACTCATAGACTTTCCTTCTGGTTCGAATAAGTAGCTAAAAGGTCTACAAAAGGCTTTAAATTTTTTTTTTTTTTTTTTTTTTTACATATAATGGCTGTACAAAGTCCATATTTGACCTACTGAACAAATTTTTGTAACAAATGTCAAAAAGTCACTCATTGACTTCCCTTCTGGTTCCAGTTAGTAGCTAAAACGTATACAAAATGTTAAAATTTTTAATTTTTTTTTTTTTTTTTTTACATATCATGGCTGTACAAGAAGTCCATATATGACCTACTGAACATGTTTTTGGACTAAGAGTCCATACACACTAATTCACTATACATACTCATTGACTTCCATTCTGATTCCAATTAGTAGTGAAAAGGTCCACATTTTTTTATACGTTTTGGCTGTACAGAAGTCCATATTTGACCTAAAGAACATGTTTTAGGCCTAAGAGTCCTTAAATACTAATTTACTATACATACTCATTGAATTCCCTTCTTATTCCCTTTACAAGCCAAAATTTCCACAAAAATGTTTGACATGTTGTGGCTGTACAGAAGTCCATATTTGACCTACTGAAAATATTTTTGTCCAAAAGGTCAAAAAAGTCACTCATTGACTTCCCTTCTGGTTCCAATTAGTAGCTAAAACGTCTACAAAAGGTTTTAATCTTTAAAAAAAAAAATCTTTATTTTACATATTATGGCTTTACAAGAAGTCCATATTTAAATTACTGAACATATTTTTGGCCCAAGAGTCCTTGAACACTAACTTACTATATATACACACTCTTTGACTTCCCTTCTGAATCCAATTGCTAGCCAAAAGTTCCACAAAAAGGTTTTGAATTTATTTATTTTTTTTTATTTATTTTTTTTACATATTATGGCTGTACAAGAAGTCCATGTTTAACTCACTGAACATATTTTTGGCCCAAGAGTCCTTGAAAACTAACTTACTATACATACACACTCTTTGACTTCCCTTCTGAATCCAATTGCTAGCCAAAAGTTCCACAAAAAGATTTTAATTTTTTTTTTTTTTTTTTTTTTTTTTTTGACATGTTATGGCTGTACAGAAGTCCATATTTGACCTACTGAACATATTTTTGCCCAAAGGTCAAAAAGTCACTCATTGACTTTCCTTCTGGTTCCAATAAGTAGCTAATAGGTCTACAAAAGGTTAATTTTTTTTTTTTTTTTTTTTTTTTTTTTTTTTACATATTATGGCTGTACAAGAAGTCCATGTTTAACTTAATGAACATATTTTTGGCCCAAGATTCCTTGAACACTAACTTACTATACATACACACTCTTTGACTTCCCTTCTGAATCCAATTGCTAGCCAAAAGTTCCACAAAAAGGTTTTACATTTTATTTTATTTTTTTTACATACTATGGCTGTACAAGAAGTCCATGTTTAACTCACTGAACATATTTTTGGCCCAAGAGTCCTTGAAAACTAACTTACTATACATACACACTCTTTGACTTCCCTTCTGAATCCAATTGCTAGCCAAAAGTTCCACAAAAAGATTTTAATTTTTTTTTTTTTTTTTTTTTTTTTGACATGTTATGGCTGTACAGAAGTCCATATTTGACCTACTGAACATATTTTTGCCCAAAGGTCAAAAAGTCACTCATTGACTTTCCTTCTGGTTTTAATAAGTAGCTAATAGGTCTACAAAAGGTTAATTTTTTTTTTTTACATATTATGGCTGTACAGAAGTCCATATTTGACCTTCTGAACATATTTTTGCCCAAAGGTCAAAAAGTCACTCATTTACTTTCCTTCTGGTTCCAATAAGTAGCTAAAAGGTCTACAAAAGGTTAACATGTTTTTTGTTTTGTTTTTTTTAATTACATTTTATGGCTGTACAAAGTCCATTTTTGACCTACTGAACAAATTTTTGTAACAAATGTCAAAAAGTCACTCATTGACTTCCCTTCTGGTTCCAGTTAGTAGCTAAAACGTATACAAAATGTTTAAATTTAAAGAAATTTTTTTTTTTTTTTTACATATCATGGCTGTACAAGAGGTCCATATATGACCTACTGAACATGTTTTTGGACTAAGAGTCCATACACACTAATTCACTATACATACTCATTGACTTCCATTCTGATTCCAATTAGTAGTGAAAAGGTCCACATTTTTTTATACGTTTTGGCTGTACAGAAGTCCATATTTGACCTAAAGAACATGTTTTAGGCCTTAAATACTAATTTACTATACATACTCATTGAATTCCCTTCTTATTCCCTTTACAAGCCAAAATTTCCACAAAAATGTTTGACATGTTGTGGCTGTACAGAAGTCCATATTTGACCTACTGAAAACATTTTTGTCCCAAAGGTCAAAAAGTCACTCATTGACTTTCGTTCTGGTTCGAATAAGTAGCTAAAAGGTCTACAAAAGGCTTTAAATTTTCTTTTTTTTTTTTTTTCTTTTTTTTTTTATACATATAATGGCTGTACAAAGTCCATATTTGACCTACTGAACAAATTTTTGTAACAAATGTCAAAAAGTCACTCATTGACTTCCCTTCTGGTTCCAGTTAGTAGCTAAAACGTATACAAAATGTTTAAATTTTTAATTTTTTTTTTTTTTTTTTTTACATATCATGGCTGTACAAGAAGTCCATATATGACCTACTGAACATGTTTTTGGACTAAGAATCCATACACACTAATTCACTATACATACTCATTGACTTCCATTCTGATTCCAATTAGTAGTTAAAAGGTCCACATTTTTTTTATACGTTTTGGCTGTACAGAAGTCCATATTTGACCTAAAGAACATGTTTTAGGCCTAAGATTCATTAAATGCTAATTTACTATACATACTCATTGAATTCCCTTCTTATTCCCTTTACAAGCCAAAATTTCCACAAAAATGTTTGACATGTTATGGCTGTACAGAAGTCCATATTTGACCTACTGAAAATATTTTTGTCCCAAAGGTCAAAAAAGTCACTCATTGACTTTCCTTCTGGTTCCAATAAGTAGCTAAAACGTCTACAAAAGGTTTTAATCTTAATTTTTTTTTTCTTTATTTTACATATTATGGCTTTACAAGAAGTCCATATTTAAATTACTGAACATATTTTTGGCCCAAGAGTCCTTGAACACTAACTTACTATATATACACACTCTTTGACTTCCCTTCTGAATCCAATTGCTAGCCAAAAGTTCCACAAAAAGGTTTTACATTATTTTTTTTATTTTATTTTTTTGACATGTTATGGCTGTACAGAAGTCCATATTTGACCTACTGAACATATTTTTGCCAAAAGGTCAAAAAGTCACTCATTGACTTTCCTTCTGGTTCCAATAAGTAGCTAATAGGTCTACAAAAGGTTAATTTTTTTTTTTTTACATATTATGGCTGTACAGAAGTCCATTTTTGACCTACTGAACAAATTTTTGTCCCAAAGGTCAAAAAGTCACTCATAGACTTTCCTTCTGGTTCGAATAAGTAGCTAAAAGGTCTACAAAAGGCTTTAAATTTTTTTTTTTTTTTTTTTTTTTTTTACATATAATGGCTGTACAAAGTCCATATTTGACCTACTGAACAAATTTTTGTAACAAATGTCAAAAAGTCACTCATTGACTTCCCTTCTGGTTCCAGTTAGTAGCTAAAACGTATACAAAATGTTAAAATTTTTAATTTTTTTTTTTTTTTTTTTACATATCATGGCTGTACAAGAAGTCCATATATGACCTACTGAACATGTTTTTGGACTAAGAGTCCATACACACTAATTCACTATACATACTCATTGACTTCCATTCTGATTCCAATTAGTAGTGAAAAGGTCCACATTTTTTTATACGTTTTGGCTGTACAGAAGTCCATATTTGACCTAAAGAACATGTTTTAGGCCTAAGAGTCCTTAAATACTAATTTACTATACATACTCATTGAATTCCCTTCTTATTCCCTTTACAAGCCAAAATTTCCACAAAAATGTTTGACATGTTGTGGCTGTACAGAAGTCCATATTTGACCTACTGAAAATATTTTTGTCCAAAAGGTCAAAAAAGTCACTCATTGACTTCCCTTCTGGTTCCAATTAGTAGCTAAAACGTCTACAAAAGGTTTTAATCTTTAAAAAAAAAATTCTTTATTTTACATATTATGGCTTTACAAGAAGTCCATATTTAAATTACTGAACATATTTTTGGCCCAAGAGTCCTTGAACACTAACTTACTATATATACACACTCTTTGACTTCCCTTCTGAATCCAATTGCTAGCCAAAAGTTCCACAAAAAGGTTTTGAATTTATTTATTTTTTTTTATTTATTTTTTTTACATATTATGGCTGTACAAGAAGTCCATGTTTAACTCACTGAACATATTTTTGGCCCAAGAGTCCTTGAAAACTAACTTACTATACATACACACTCTTTGACTTCCCTTCTGAATCCAATTGCTAGCCAAAAGTTCCACAAAAAGATTTTAATTTTTTTTTTTTTTTTTTTTTTTTTTTGACATGTTATGGCTGTACAGAAGTCCATATTTGACCTACTGAACATATTTTTGCCCAAAGGTCAAAAAGTCACTCATTGACTTTCCTTCTGGTTCCAATAAGTAGCTAATAGGTCTACAAAAGGTTAATTTTTTTTTTTTTTTTTTTTTTTTTTTTTTTTACATATTATGGCTGTACAAGAAGTCCATGTTTAACTTAATGAACATATTTTTGGCCCAAGATTCCTTGAACACTAACTTACTATACATACACACTCTTTGACTTCCCTTCTGAATCCAATTGCTAGCCAAAAGTTCCACAAAAAGGTTTTACATTTTATTTTATTTTTTTTACATACTATGGCTGTACAAGAAGTCCATGTTTAACTCACTGAACATATTTTTGGCCCAAGAGTCCTTGAAAACTAACTTACTATACATACACACTCTTTGACTTCCCTTCTGAATCCAATTGCTAGCCAAAAGTTCCACAAAAAGATTTTAATTTTTTTTTTTTTTTTTTTTTTGACATGTTATGGCTGTACAGAAGTCCATATTTGACCTACTGAACATATTTTTGCCCAAAGGTCAAAAAGTCACTCATTGACTTTCCTTCTGGTTTTAATAAGTAGCTAATAGGTCTACAAAAGGTTAATTTTTTTTTTTTACATATTATGGCTGTACAGAAGTCCATATTTGACCTACTGAACATATTTTTGCCCAAAGGTCAAAAAGTCACTCATTTACTTTCCTTCTGGTTCCAATAAGTAGCTAAAAGGTCTACAAAAGGTTAACATGTTTTTTTTTTGTTTTTTTTTAATTACATTTTATGGCTGTACAAAGTCCATTTTTGACCTACTGAACAAATTTTTGTAACAAATGTCAAAAAGTCACTCATTGACTTCCCTTCTGGTTCCAGTTAGTAGCTAAAACGTATACAAAATGTTTAAATTTAAAAAAAATTTTTTTTTTTTTTTACATATCATGGCTGTACAAGAGGTCCATATATGACCTACTGAACATGTTTTTGGACTAAGAGTCCATACACACTAATTCACTATACATACTCATTGACTTCCATTCTGATTCCAATTAGTAGTGAAAAGGTCCACATTTTTTTATACGTTTTGGCTGTACAGAAGTCCATATTTGACCTAAAGAACATGTTTTAGGCCTTAAATACTAATTTACTATACATACTCATTGAATTCCCTTCTTATTCCCTTTACAAGCCAAAATTTCCACAAAAATGTTTGACATGTTGTGGCTGTACAGAAGTCCATATTTGACCTACTGAAAATATTTTTGTCCAAAAGGTCAAAAAAGTCACTCATTGACTTCCCTTCTGGTTCCAATTAGTAGCTAAAACGTCTACAAAAGGTTTTAATCTTAAAAAATTTTTTCTTTATTTTACATATTATGGCTTTACAAGAAGTCCATATTTAAATTACTGAACATATTTTTGGCCCAAGAGTCCTTGAACACTAACTTACTATATATACACACTCTTTGACTTCCCTTCTGAATCCAATTGCTAGCCAAAAGTTCCACAAAAAGGTTTTACATTATTTTTTTTATTTATTTTTTTGACATGTTATGGCTGTACAGAAGTCCATATTTGACCTACTGAACATATTTTTGCCAAAAGGTCAAAAAGTCACTCATTGACTTTCCTTCTGGTTCCAATAAGTAGCTAATAGGTCTACAAAAGGTTAATTTTTTTTTTTTTACATATTATGGCTGTACAGAAGTCCATATTTGACCTACTGAACATATTTTTGCCCAAAGGTCAAAAAGTCACTCATTGACTTTCCTTCTGGTTTTAATAAGGAGCTAATAGGTCTACAAAAGGTTAATTTTTTTTTTTTACATATTATGGCTGTACAGAAGTCCATATTTGACCTACTGAACATATTTTTGCCCAAAGGTCAAAAAGTCACTCATTTACTTTCCTTCTGGTTCCAATAAGTAGCTAAAAGGTCTACAAAAGGTTAACATGTTTTTTTTTTGTTTTTTTTTAATTACATTTTATGGCTGTACAAAGTCCATTTTTGACCTACTGAACAAATTTTTGTAACAAATGTCAAAAAGTCACTCATTGACTTCCCTTCTGGTTCCAGTTAGTAGCTAAAACGTATACAAAATGTTTAAATTTAAAAAAAATTTTTTTTTTTTTTTACATATCATGGCTGTACAAGAGGTCCATATATGACCTACTGAACATGTTTTTGGACTAAGAGTCCATACACACTAATTCACTATACATACTCATTGACTTCCATTCTGATTCCAATTAGTAGTGAAAAGGTCCACATTTTTTTATACGTTTTGGCTGTACAGAAGTCCATATTTGACCTAAAGAACATGTTTTAGGCCTTAAATACTAATTTACTATACATACTCATTGAATTCCCTTCTTATTCCCTTTACAAGCCAAAATTTCCACAAAAATGTTTGACATGTTGTGGCTGTACAGAAGTCCATATTTGACCTACTGAAAATATTTTTGTCCAAAAGGTCAAAAAAGTCACTCATTGACTTCCCTTCTGGTTCCAATTAGTAGCTAAAACGTCTACAAAAGGTTTTAATCTTAAAAAATTTTTTCTTTATTTTACATATTATGGCTTTACAAGAAGTCCATATTTAAATTACTGAACATATTTTTGGCCCAAGAGTCCTTGAACACTAACTTACTATATATACACACTCTTTGACTTCCCTTCTGAATCCAATTGCTAGCCAAAAGTTCCACAAAAAGGTTTTACATTATTTTTTTTATTTTTTTTTTGACATGTTATGGCTGTACAGAAGTCCATATTTGACCTACTGAACATATTTTTGCCAAAAGGTCAAAAAGTCACTCATTGACTTTCCTTCTGGTTCCAATAAGTAGCTAATAGGTCTACAAAAGGTTAATTTTTTTTTTTACATATTATGGCTGTACAGAAGTCCATATTTGACCTACTGAACATATTTTTGCCCAAAGGTCAAAAAGTCACTCATTTACTTTCCTTCTGGTTCCAATAAGTAGCTAAAAGGTCTACAAAAGGTTAACATTTTTTTTTTTTTTTTTTTTTTTTTACATTTTATGGCTGTACAAAGTCCATATTTGACCTACTGAACAAATTTTTGTAACAAATGTCAAAAAGTCACTCATTGACTTCCCATCTGGTTCCAGTTAGTAGCTAAAACGTATACAAAATGTTAAAATTAAAAAAAAAATTTTTTTTTTTTTTTACATATCATGGCTGTACAAGAAGTCCATATATGACCTACTGAACATGTTTTTGGACTAAGAGTCCATTCACACTAATTCACTATACATACTCATTGACTTCCATTCTGATTCCAATTAGTAGTGAAAAGGTCCACATTTTTTTATACGTTTTGGCTGTACAGAAGTCCATATTTGACCTAAAGAACATGTTTTAGGCCTAAGAGTCCTTAAATACTAATTTACTATACATACTCATTGAATTCCCTTCTTATTCCCTTTACAAGCCAAAATTTCCACAAAAATGTTTGACATGTTGTGGCTGTACAGAAGTCCATATTTGACCTACTGAAAATATTTTTGTCCAAAAGGTCAAAAAAGTCACTCATTGACTTCCCTTCTGGTTCCAATTAGTAGCTAAAACGTCTACAAAAGGTTTTAATCTTTAAGAAAAAAATTCTTTATTTGACATATTATGGCTTTACAAGAAGTCCATATTTAAATTACTGAACATATTTTTGGCCCAAGAGTCCTTGAACACTAACTTACTATATATACACACTCTTTGACTTCCCTTCTGAATCCAATTGCTAGCCAAAAGTTCCACAAAAAGGTTTTAAATTTATTTATTTTTTTATTTTTATTTTTTTACATATTATGGCTGTACAAGAAGTCCATGTTTAACTCACTGAACATATTTTTGGCCCAAGAGTCCTTGAAAACTAACTTACTATACATACACACTCTTTGACTTCCCTTCTGAATCCAATTGCTAGCCAAAAGTTCCACAAAAAGATTTTAATTTTTTTTTTTGTTTTTTTTTTTAATGTTATGGCTGTACAGAAGTCCATATTTGACCTACTGAACATATTTTTGCCCAAAGGTCAAAAAGTCACTCATTGACTTTCCTTCTGGTTCCAATAAGTAGCTAATAGGTCTACAAAAGGTAAAAAAAAAATTTATTTTATTTTATTTTTTTTATATATATTATGGCTTTACAAGAAGTCCATATTTAAATTACTGAACATATTTTTGGCCCAAGAGTCCTTGAACACTTACTTACTATATATACACACTCTTTGACTTCCCTTCTGAATCCAATTGCTAGCCAAAAGTTCCACAAAAAGGTTTTACATTATTTTTTTTATTTATTTATTTTGACATGTTATGGCTGTACAGAAGTCCATATTTGACCTACTGAACATATTTTTGCCCAAAGGTCAAAAAGTCACTCATTGACTTTCCTTCTGGTTCCAATAAGTAGCTAAAAGGTCTACAAAAGGTTAACATTTTTTTTTATTTTTTTTATTTTACATTTTATGGCTGTACAAAGTCCATTTTTGACCTACTGAACACATTTTTGTCCCAAAGGTCAAAAAGTCACTCATAGACTTTCCTTCTGGTTCGAATAAGTACCTAAAAGGTCTACAAAAGGCTTTAAATGTTTTTTTTTTTTTTTTTTTTTTTTACATATAATGGCTGTACAAAGTCCATATTTGACCTACTGAACAAATTTTTGTAACAAATGTCAAAAAGTCACTCATTGACTTCCCTTCTGGTTCCAATTAGTAGCTAAAATGTCTACAAAAGGTTTTAATCTTTAAAAAAAAATTTCTTTATTTTACATATTATGGCTTTACAAGAAGTCCATATTTAAATTACTGAACATATTTTTGGCCCAAGAGTCCTTGAACACTAACTTACTATATATACACACTCTTTGACTTCCCTTCTGAATCCAATTGCTAGCCAAAAGTTCCACAAAAAGGTTTTACTTTTTTTTTTTTTTTTTTTTTTACATATTATGGCTTTACAAGAAGTCCATATTTAAATTACTGAACATATTTTTGGCCCAAGAGTCCTTGAACACTAACTTACTATATATACACACTCTTTGACTTCCCTTCTGAATCCAATTGCTAGCCAAAAGTTCCACAAAAAGGTTTTACATTATTTTATTTTTTTATTTTTTTTGACATGTTATGGCTGTACAGAAGTCCATATTTGACCTACTGAACATATTTTTGCCCAAAGGTCAAAAAGTCACTCATTGACTTTCCTTCTGGTTTTAATAAGTAGCTAATAGGTCTACAAAAGGTTAATTTTTTTTTTTTTACATATTATGGCTGTACAGAAGTCCATATTTGACCTACTGAACATATTTTTGCCCAAAGGTCAAAAAGTCACTCATTTACTTTCCTTCTGGTTCCAATAAGTAGCTAAAAGGTCTACAAAAGGTTAACATGTTTTTTTTTTTTTTTTTTTTAATTACATTTTATGGCTGTACAAAGTCCATTTTTGACCTACTGAACAAATTTTTGTAACAAATGTCAAAAAGTCACTCATTGACTTCCCTTCTGGTTCCAGTTAGTAGCTAAAACGTATACAAAATGTTTAAATGTAAAAAAAATTTTTTTTTTTTTTTACATATCATGGCTGTACAAGAGGTCCATATATGACCTACTGAACATGTTTTTGGACTAAGAGTCCATACACACTAATTCACTATACATACTCATTGACTTCCATTCTGATTCCAATTAGTAGTGAAAAGGTCCACATTTTTTTATACGTTTTGGCTGTACAGAAGTCCATATTTGACCTAAAGAACATGTTTTAGGCCTTAAATACTAATTTACTATACATACTCATTGAATTCCCTTCTTATTCCCTTTACAAGCCAAAATTTCCACAAAAATGTTTGACATGTTGTGGCTGTACAGAAGTCCATATTTGACCTACTGAAAATATTTTTGTCCAAAAGGTCAAAAAAGTCACTCATTGACTTCCCTTCTGGTTCCAATTAGTAGCTTAAACGTCTACAAAAGGTTTTAATCTTAAAAAATTTTTTCTTTATTTTACATATTATGGCTTTACAAGAAGTCCATATTTAAATTACTGAACATATTTTTGGCCCAAGAGTCCTTGAACACTAACTTACTATATATACACACTCTTTGACTTCCCTTCTGAATCCAATTGCAAGCCAAAAGTTCCACAAAAAGGTTTTACATTATTTTTTTTATTTTATTTTTTGACATGTTATGGCTGTACAGAAGTCCATATTTGACCTACTGAACATATTTTTGCCAAAAGGTCAAAAAGTCACTCATTGACTTTCCTTCTGGTTCCAATAAGTAGCTAATAGGTCTACAAAAGGTTATTTTTTTTTTTTTACATATTATGGCTGTACAGAAGTCCATATTTGACCTACTGAACATATTTTTGCCCAAAGGTCAAAAAGTCACTCATTTACTTTCCTTCTGGTTCCAATAAGTAGCTAAAAGGTCTACAAAAGGTTAACATTTTTTTTTTTTTTTTTTTTTTTTACATTTTATGGCTGTACAAAGTCCATATTTGACCTACTGAACAAATTTTTGTAACAAATGTCAAAAAGTCACTCATTGACTTCCCTTCTGGTTCCAGTTAGTAGCTAAAACGTATACAAAATGTTAAAATTTAAAAAAAATTTTTTTTTTTTTTTACATATCATGGCTGTACAAGAAGTCCATATATGACCTACTAAACATGTTTTTAAACTAAGAGTCCATACACACTAATTCACTATACATACTCATTGACTTCCATTCTGATTCCAATTAGTAGTGAAAAGGTCCACATTTTTTTATACGTTTTGGCTGTACAGAAGTCCATATTTGACCTAAAGAACATGTTTTAGGCCTAAGAGTCCTTAAATACTAATTTACTATACATACTCATTGAATTCCCTTCTTATTCCCTTTACAAGCCAAAATTTCCACAAAAATGTTTGACATGTTGTGGCTGTACAGAAGTCCATATTTGACCTACTGAAAATATTTTTGTCCAAAAGGTCAAAAAAGTCACTCATTGACTTCCCTTCTGGTTCCAATTAGTAGCTAAAACGTCTACAAAAGGTTTTAATCTTTAAGAAAAAAATTCTTTATTTTACATATTATGGCTTTACAAGAAGTCCATATTTAAATTACTGAACATATTTTTGGCCCAAGAGTCCTTGAACACTAACTTACTATATATACACACTCTTTGACTTCCCTTCTGAATCCAATTGCTAGCCAAAAGTTCCACAAAAAGATTTTAATTTTTTTTTTTTTTTTTTTTTACATGTTATGGCTGTACAGAAGTCCATATTTGACCTACTGAATATATTTTTGCCCAAAGGTCAAAAAGTCACTCATTGACTTTCCTTCTGGTTCCAATAAGTAGCTAATAGGTCTACAAAAGGTAAAAAAAAAATTTATTTTATTTTATTTTTTTTATATATATTATGGCTTTACAAGAAGTCCATATTTAAATTACTGAACATATTTTTGGCCCAAGAGTCCTTGAACACTAACTTACTATATATACACACTCTTTGACTTCCCTTCTGAATCCAATTGCTAGCCAAAAGTTCCAGAAAAAGGTTTTACATTATTTTTTTTATTTATTTATTTTGACATGTTATGGCTGTACAGAAGTCCATATTTGACCTACTGAACATATTTTTGCCCAAAGGTCAAAAAGTCACTCTTTGACTTTCCTTCTGGTTCCAATAAGTAGCTAAAAGGTCTACAAAAGGTTAACATTTTTTTTTATTTTTTTTATTTTACATTTTATGGCTGTACAAAGTCCATTTTTGACCTACTGAACACATTTTTGTCCCAAAGGTCAAAAAGTCACTCATAGACTTTCCTTCTGGTTCGAATAAGTACCTAAAAGGTCTACAAAAGGCTTTAAATTTTTTTTTTTTTTTTTTTTTTTACATATAATGGCTGTACAAAGTCCATATTTGACCTACTGAACAAATTTTTATAACAAATGTCAAAAAGTCACTCATTGACTTCCCTTCTGGTTCCAATTAGTAGCTAAAATGTCTACAAAAGGTTTTAATCTTTAAAAAAAATTCTTTATTTTACATATTATGGCTTTACAAGAAGTCCATATTTAAATTACTGAACATATTTTTGGCCCAAGAGTCCTTGAACACTAACTTACTATATATACACACTCTTTGACTTCCCTTCTGAATCCAATTGCTAGCCAAAAGTTCCACAAAAAGGTTTTACTTTTTTTTTTTTTTTTTTACATATTATGGCTGTACAAGAAGTCCATGTTTAACTCACTGAACATATTTTTGGCCCAAGAGTCCTTGAAAACTAACTTACTATACATACACACTCTTTGACTTCCCTTCTGAATCCAATTGCTAGCCAAAAGTTCCACAAAAAGGTTTTAATTGTTTTTTTGTTTGTTTTGTTTTTTGACATGTTATGGCTGTACAGAAGTCCATATTTGACCTACTGAACATATTTTTGCCCAAAGGTCAAAAAGTCACTCATTTACTTTCCTTCTGGTTCCAATAAGTAGCTAAAAGGTCTACAAAAGGTTAACATTGTTTTTTTTTTTTTTTTTTTTTACATTTTATGGCTGTACAAAGTCCATATTTGACCTACTGAACAAATTTTTGTAACAAATGTCAAAAAGTCACTCATTGACTTCCCTTCTGGTTCCAGTTAGTAGCTAAAACGTATACAAAATGTTAAAATTTAAAAAAAATTTTTTTTTTTTTTTTACATATCATGGCTGTACAAGAAGTCCATATATGACCTACTGAACATGTTTTTGGACTAAGAGTCCATACACACTAATTCACTATACATACTCATTGACTTCCATTCTGATTCCAATTAGTAGTGAAAAGGTCCACATTTTTTTATACGTTTTGGCTGTACAGAAGTCCATATTTGACCTAAAGAACATGTTTTAGGCCTAAGAGTCCTTAAATACTAATTTACTATACATACTCATTGAATTCCCTTCTTATTCCCTTTACAAGCCAAAATTTCCACAAAAATGTTTGACATGTTGTGGCTGTACAGAAGTCCATATTTGACCTACTGAAAATATTTTTGTCCAAAAGGTCAAAAAAGTCACTCATTGACTTCCCTTCTGGTTCCAATTAGTAGCTAAAACGTCTACAAAAGGTTTTAATCTTTAAGAAAAAAATTCTTTATTTGACATATTATGGCTTTACAAGAAGTCCATATTTAAATTACTGAACATATTTTTGGCCCAAGAGTCCTTGAACACTAACTTACTATATATACACACTCTTTGACTTCCCTTCTGAATCCAATTGCTAGCCAAAAGTTCCACAAAAAGGTTTTACATTTATTTATTTATTTATTTATTTTTTTTTACATATTATGGCTGTACAAGAAGTCCATGTTTAACTCACTGAACATATTTTTGGCCCAAGAGTCCTTGAAAACTAACTTACTATACATACACACTCTTTGACTTCCCTTCTGAATCCAATTGCTAGCCAAAAGTTCCACAAAAAGATTTTAATTTTTTTTTTTTTTGTTTTTTTACATGTTATGGCTGTACAGAAGTCCATATTTGACCTACTGAACATATTTTTGCCCAAAGGTCAAAAAGTCACTCATTGACTTTCCTTCTGGTTCCAATAAGTAGCTAATAGGTCTACAAAAGGTAAAAAAAAAAAAAAATTTATTTTATTTTTTTTATATATATTATGGCTTTACAAGAAGTCCATATTTAAATTACTGAACATATTTTTGGCCCAAGAGTCCTTGAACACTAACTTACTATATATAAACACACTCTTTGACTTCCCTTCTGAATCCAATTGCTAGCCAAAAGTTCCACAAAAAGGTTTTACATTATTTTTTTTATTTATTTATTTTGACATGTTATGGCTGTACAGAAGTCCATATTTGACCTACTGAACATATTTTTGCCCAAAGGTCAAAAAGTCACTCATTGACTTTCCTTCTGGTTCCAATAAGTAGCTAAAAGGTCTACAAAAGGTTAACATTTTTTTTTATTTTTTTTATTTTACATTTTATGGCTGTACAAAGTCCATTTTTGACCTACTGAACACATTTTTGTCCCAAAGGTCAAAAAGTCACTCATAGACTTTCCTTCTGGTTCGAATAAGTACCTAAAAGGTCTACAAAAGGCTTTAAATTTTTTTTTTTTTTTTTTTTTTTTTTTTACATATAATGGCTGTACAAAGTCCATATTTGACCTACTGAACAAATTTTTGTAACAAATGTCAAAAAGTCACTCATTGACTTCCCTTCTGGTTCCAATTAGTAGCTAAAATGTCTACAAAAGGTTTTAATCTTTAAAAAAAAATTTCTTTATTTTACATATTATGGCTTTACAAGAAGTCCATATTTAAATTACTGAACATATTTTTGGCCCAAGAGTCCTTGAACACTAACTTACTATATATACACACTCTTTGACTTCCCTTCTGAATCCAATTGCTAGCCAAAAGTTCCACAAAAAGGTTTTACTTTTTTTTTTTTTTTTTTTACATATTATGGCTTTACAAGAAGTCCATATTTAAATTACTGAACATATTTTTGGCCCAAGAGTCCTTGAACACTAACTTACTATATATACACACTCTTTGACTTCCCTTCTGAATCCAATTGCTAGCCAAAAGTTCCACAAAAAGGTTTTACATTATTTTATTTTTTTATTTTTTTTGACATGTTATGGCTGTACAGAAGTCCATATTTGACCTACCGAACATATTTTTGCCCAAAGGTCAAAAAGTCACTCATTGACTTTCCTTCTGGTTCCAATAAGTAGCTAATAGGTCTACAAAAGGTTAATTTTTTTTTTTTTTTTTACATATTATGGCTGTACAAGAAGTCCATGTTTAACTTAATGAACATATTTTTGGCCCAAGATTCCTTGAACACTAACTTACTATACATACACACTCTTTGACTTCCCTTCTGAATCCAATTGCTAGCCAAAAGTTCCACAAAAAGGTTTTACATTTTATTTTATTTTTTTTACATACTATGGCTGTACAAGAAGTCCATGTTTAACTCACTGAACATATTTTTGGCCCAAGAGTCCTTGAAAACTAACTTACTATACATACACACTCTTTGACTTCCCTTCTGAATCCAATTGCTAGCCAAAAGTTCCACAAAAAGATTTTAATTTTTTTTTATTTATTTTTTTTTTTTGACATGTTATGGCTGTACAGAAGTCCATATTTGACCTACTGAACATATTTTTGCCCAAAGGTCAAAAAGTCACTCATTGACTTTCCTTCTGGTTTTAATAAGTAGCTAATAGGTCTACAAAAGGTTAATTTTTTTTTTTACATATTATGGCTGTACAGAAGTCCATATTTGACCTACTGAACATATTTTTGCCCAAAGGTCAAAAAGTCACTCATTTACTTTCCTTCTGGTTCCAATAAGTTTCTAAAAGGTCTACAAAAGGTTAACATGTTTTTTTTTTTTTTTTTTTTAATTACATTTTATGGCTGTACAAAGTCCATTTTTGACCTACTGAACAAATTTTTGTAACAAATGTCAAAAAGTCACTCATTGACTTCCCTTCTGGTTCCAGTTAGTAGCTAAAACGTATACAAAATGTTTAAATTTAAAAAAATTTTTTTTTTTTTTTTTACATATCATGGCTGTACAAGAGGTCCATATATGACCTACTGAACATGTTTTTGGACTAAGAGTCCATACACACTAATTCACTATACATACTCATTGACTTCCATTCTGATTCCAATTAGTAGTGAAAAGGTCCACATTTTTTTATACGTTTTGGCTGTACAGAAGTCCATATTTGACCTAAAGAACATGTTTTAGGCCTTAAATACTAATTTACTATACATACTCATTGAATTCCCTTCTTATTCCCTTTACAAGCCAAAATTTCCACAAAAATGTTTGACATGTTGTGGCTGTACAGAAGTCCATATTTGACCTACTGAAAACATTTTTGTCCCAAAGGTCAAAAAGTCACTCATTGACTTTCGTTCTGGTTCGAATAAGTAGCTAAAAGGTCTACAAAAGGCTTTAAATTTTCTTTTTTTTTTTTTTTTTTTTTTTTTTATACATATAATGGCTGTACAAAGTCCATATTTGACCTACTGAACAAATTTTTGTAACAAATGTCAAAAAGTCACTCATTGACTTCCCTTCTGGTTCCAGTTAGTAGCTAAAACGTATACAAAATGTTTAAATTTTTAATTTTTTTTTTTTTTTTTTTTACATATCATGGCTGTACAAGAAGTCCATATATGACCTACTGAACATGTTTTTGGACTAAGAATCCATACACACTAATTCACTATACATACTCATTGACTTCCATTCTGATTCCAATTAGTAGTTAAAAGGTCCAAATTTTTTTTATACGTTTTGGCTGTACAGAAGTCCATATTTGACCTAAAGAACATGTTTTAGGCCTAAGATTCATTAAATGCTAATTTACTATACATACTCATTGAATTCCCTTCTTATTCCCTTTACAAGCCAAAATTTCCACAAAACTGTTTGACATGTTATGGCTGTACAGAAGTCCATATTTGACCTACTGAAAATATTTTTGTCCCAAAGGTCAAAAAAGTCACTCATTGACTTTCCTTCTGGTTCCAATAAGTAGCTAAAACGTCTACAAAAGGTTTTAATCTTAATTTTTTTTTCTTTATTTTACATATTATGGCTTTACAAGAAGTCCATATTTAAATTACTGAACATATTTTTGGCCCAAGAGTCCTTGAACACTAACTTACTATATATACACACTCTTTGACTTCCCTTCTGAATCCAATTGCTAGCCAAAAGTTCCACAAAAAGGTTTTACATTATTTTTTTTATTTTATTTTTTTGACATGTTATGGCTGTACAGAAGTCCATATTTGACCTACTGAACATATTTTTGCCAAAAGGTCAAAAAGTCACTCATTGACTTTCCTTCTGGTTCCAATAAGTAGCGTCTCGGTTACGGATGTAACCCTCGTTCCCTGAGGAGGGAACGGAGACGTAACGTTAGTGACTAACGAATGGGGGTTTCGCTTAGAAGCCTATCAACTTCGAGTTTTGAGAAAACGCCCAATGGCGTGCCAATGCCATGGGGCATGCGGAATTTGCATACGTAGCTCCGCCTCACTGCGTGAGTATATAAGGAAGTACGAGGCAATATCGCATTATGTTACCTGCTTGAGGAGCCAAGACTGAACTCCTGCGTTCCAGGCAACACAGCTCGATGTGGCAAGGGGACGTTACGTCTCCGTTCCCTCCTCAGGGAACGAGGGTTACATCCGTAACCGAGACGTTCCCTTTCGTTCAGTCACTACGACGTAACGTTAGTGACTAACGAATGGGGGTCCCAATATAATCCCGCCACTCAGCTGTCTTCCAGTGCCCTGCGTAAGTGTGAGTACCCTGTCGTAAGACTAGTACGGACGAAGGACTCCCACTTAACACAGGAATACCAAGGTACACTGGGAAGCATATCCCAGTGAGGGAATGCCAAAGATGCCTACCCGTGGGGAGGACTTAAGAGACACATATGACCCGGAGAGGGTTGCATATGGAAGATCTCTAGGGTACCAGCCGAAGGTGGATTTTTAACCCTAGGGGTGGCGGGGACACGCCAAGGGAAGAAACCCGCTCACTGCGGAGACTTACGGTGAAATACACATGTGGGGGTCGCCGGAGGGAACCATGCACATGGGGCACCTGGCCGGACATGAGGGTCTGGGCTCGAAAGGGCAGACTGAACTGATGTCGGCGTCGACAGTGCTGGAGGAGCTCAGGGCTCTCGGGGAGCTCACCTGAGGAAAATATCGCACGTATCCAGTCCGTGGAGTGGAGTGGCGAGCAAGCGAAGACACCTGAGCCTGGCCCATCACCGGCCCCTCGGGGGGGCGAGTACATAGTCGGACACTGGCTCCACTCGGAGATTGTAGAATCTGGCGAATGTGTTGGGTGTCGCCCAGCCTGCAGCTCTGCAGATGTCTGCTAGCGAGGCGCCATGCGCTAGAGCCCAAGAGGAGGCCACACTCCGGGTGGAGTGTGCCCTCACACCAAGGGGACATGGTCGGCCTTGCTGCTGGTAAGCCAAAGCAATGGTGTCCACTATCCAGTGAGACAGCCTTTGCTTTGAGAGAGCACTTCCCTTCCGCTCTCCACCATAACAGACAAAGAGCTGGTCTGAGGTCCTGAACACTGCGTCATGTCTACGTAGGCGCGGAGAGCGCGTACTGGACAGAGCAATGCCAAGGCTGGGTCTGCCTCCTCCAAAGGCAGCGCTTGCAGGTTCACCACCTGGTCCTTGAACGGAGTGGTGGGAACCTTGGGCACATATCCAGGCCGGGGTCTCAGGATCACGTGAGAGTTAGCCGGCCCGAACTCCAGGCACGCTTCGTCAACCGAAAATGCCTGCAGGTCCCCGACCCTCTTGACTGAGGCCAATACGGTCAGCAGAGCCGTCTTCATAGACAGAAACTTAATATCGACCGACCGCAAAGGCTCAAAGGGAGGTCTCTGCAGAGCAGTTAACACTACTGCGAGGTCCCAAGAGGGTACGAGAGGAGAGCGAGGAGGATTCAGTCTCCTAGCTCCCCTCAGGAACCTGATGACCAGGTCGTGCTGACTTACCTTTTTGTTCTCCAAGAGATCGTGGTGGGCAGATATTGCGGCCACATATACCTTGAGGGTGGAGGGAGACAGCCTTCGCTCCAGCCCCTCTTGGAGAAACTGAAGCACGGACCCGATCGGACATTTCCAGGGGTCTTCTTGGCGGGAAGAGCACCAGGTGACGAAGAGGTTCCACTTCAACGCATAGGCATGCCGAGTGGACTCTGCCCTAGCGGAAGTGATGGTGGCGACCACCGTAGGTGGTAGGCCACTCAAACCTGCCGGGTCCCGTCTAGGAGCCACACGTGGAGGTTCCAAAGGTCGGGACGCGGGTGCCAATGGGTGCCCCGTCTCTGAGTAAGGAGGTCCGGTCTCAGAGGAATAGGCCAGGGAGGGGCTGTCGCAAGGAGAATGAGTTCGGGGAACCAGGTCCGGCCGTGCCAGTACGGGGCGACCAAAAGGACCTGCTCCTTGTCCTCCCTGATTTTGCACAGAAGCTGTGCGAGTAGGCTCACTGGGGGAAACGCATATTTGCGTAGGCCCCGCGGCCAGCTGTGCGCCAGTGCATCCGTGCCGAGCGTGCCCTCGGTCAGGGAATAATACAGGCTGCAGTGGGAAGAGTCGTGGGAGGCAAACAGGTCTACCTGTGCGTCGCCGAACTGTTCCCAAATCAGCTGAACCGTCCGGGGATGGAGTCTCCAATCTCCCGGGAGAGGCTGAAACCGCGAGAGCTCGTCGGCTGCGTGGTTCAGGACTCCCGGAATATGGACAGCACGAAGGGACCTCAGGCGCTTCTGACTCCATAAGACGAGATGGCGGGCGAGTTGAGACATGCGGCGGGAGCGTAGACCGCCCTGGTGGTTGATGTACGCTACTACGGCCGTGTTGTCTGACCGGACAAGCACATGTTGACCCTTCAGCAACGCTCGGAAGCGGTGCAGGGCGAACCGTACTGCCAGCAACTCGAGGCAATTGACATGCAGGAGACGCTGGGGTCCTGTCCAGGAGCCCGCGGCTGCTTGTCCATTGCACATGGCACCCCAGCCCGTGGCAGAGGCATCCGTCGATACGACAACATGCCTGGAAACTCGTTCTAAGGGCACACCGGCCCGTAGAAAGCTGAGGTTCGACCACGGGGTGAGTGTCTGTAAGCAGGCCCGAGTCACTTGGACCCGGAGCGTGCCAGACTGCCATGCCCATCTCGGGACTCGATCGCGAAGCCAGTGCTGAAGCGGTCTCATATGAAGCAATCCGAGCGGCGTTACCGCGGCTGCAGATGCCATATGCCCCAGGAGCCTCTGAAAAAGTTTCAGTGGAACCGCATTCTTGCTCTCGATTTGTCGGAGGCAAGTCAGCAGAGACTGCGCGCGCTCGCTCGAAAGCTGCGCGTACATGGCGACCGAGTCGATCTCCATACCGAGAAAAGAGATCCTCTGCACGGGGCAAAGTTTGCTCTTCTCCCAGTTGACCCGAAGGCCCAGACGGGTTAAGTGGTGGAGAACCAGATCTCTGTGTCCGCAAACCTGCTCTCGAGAGTGGCCTAGTATGAGCCAGTCGTCGAGGTAGTTCAGGATGCGGACCCCGTGCTGCCAAAGGGGCGCAAGGGCTGCCTCGGCGATCTTCGTGAAGACGCGAGGGGACAGAGATAACCCGAATGGGAGAACTGCGTACTGGTATGCCCGCCCCTCGAAAGCAAACCGTAGGAACGGTCTGTGTCGAGGAAGGATGGAGACATGGAAGTAGGCGTCCTTCAGGTCAATCGCTGCAAACCAATCGTACGGACGAACGCATTCGAAAAGGCGTTTCGCAGTCAACATCTCGAACGGAAGCCGGTGAAGGGATCGGTTCAAGATGCGAAGGTCCAGGATTGGCCGTAACCCACCGGTTTTCTTGGGTACAATGAAGTAGGGGCTGTAGAACCCCGACCTCATTTCGGCTGGAGGGACAGGCTCGATCGCACCCTTCGCCAGTAGAGTGGCAATCTCCGCACGCATGACGGGGGCATGGGCCCCGGTCATGGTATAGCGGACTCCCCTGTAACGGGGAGGAGCCTGCGCGAACTGAATCGCGTAGCCGAGCCTGATGGTCCGGGCAGCCCAGCGGGACAGCCCCGGAAGCTGAAGCCAGGCTTCCAGAGACTGCACCAACGGGGTCATCCGGACGACAGACGTACCCTGGGTGGGGCAGCGAGGCAGCGTTACCGGCGCGGACAGGGGAGGCTGTTGGGCGTCCCCGGGTCGGAGCACGGTTAACGGCTGCGCCCTGACAGAGGAGACCAGGGAAGGACTCGCGTTCCACTGGGGTCTGCTCTGCCAGGGGGCTGGCGACAGAGAGGGATGCGAGTGGCGAGACCCGAGGGTGGCGCGCACTGTCATCACCGGTCTCTGGGTGCTCAGAGACAGGAACATGAGTTCTTCCCAAGCGCTGCTAGCCCGGGGGCCAGCAGCGGAAGGATTTTCCCCCGGCCCTCCACCGGGGGAAGGAGAGGCCCTGCTACCATCCCCTGGGAAGAACTGGAACCCATCTCTGAGTTGTCCACCTCCATCCTGGCGTTTAACCAGTCTGGGGAGCGGACTGGGCGACATCCTCAACCACCTCCACGGCGCGGCCCAGGTGAAGGCTGCTGCTGGGGCCGGGCGGGAAGAGGGAGGGCGCCCTCGGCGGCGAGCGGACTGAGGCGACTGGGCCGGCGGCTGGTGCAGCAGCTGGCCGCCGGGGCAGTACGTGTTGCAGCCTCAGTCTGCTCTGGGGCGGCCGAGAACTGTTGGGCGCAGTTCTCAGCCGCGCCGCCGAAGAGGCCAGCCTGGGATATGGGTGAGTTGAGGAGGCGGGCCCGCTCAACGTCCTCCACATCACCAGGTAAGGCCTGGTGTTCTCCCGGACCACAGCTGTGGACATCGCCCGACCCAGGGAGCGTGTGGCCACCTTCACCGCCCGGGGGCGGGGTCAGTTGCGGCACGCAGCTCAATGAAGAGCCCTGGGTCGGCTCCACCCTTGTGCATGTGCAAAGGGGCGGCGGCCTGCCCGTAGCACTGCGGGACCACGCCACCGAAGTAGACGAGCCCACAGGCTTTGGGGGGGGTGCTTAGGACAGCCACACCACGCCACGTCAAAGCCCTCTGTGGACACCGTAGTGCGCAACAGAGAGTTCAACAGTGGGGGGGGGAGGGGGCCCCAGTGTACCCTAGGCCGCGGCCCCATCAAGGGCAGAGAAGGCGGAGGAGGCCACCAAACGGTCGCGAGAAGCACGGGGACTTCCGGGACCGCGTGATCTCCTCATGCACCCCGGGAGCGAAAGGCATTGGGGGCGGGGCCCAACAGCTGTCGGGTGCCGCCCCCAAAAACCAATCGCGCAACCACGAGCACCCGCGACTGGGCGGAGTTCCACACCAGCGCGAGACTCGCGGCTGCCCGAGATAACATGGCTGTCAACTTTAGGTCAGATCAGGCAGTGCTGACACACCCGGAGGCGGAGCACAACCTAATCGTCATCCCCAAAGGACTCCAGCCCACCTTGGGATGCGGCGATCGACATCTCACTGCTATCCGGAGCGTGAACTGAACGAACGGGGCGTCAGAGACGGGCCGTAGATTCAATCCAACACTCGCGGAAGCGATGTATAAGAGGGGGGTGTGGCCCGAGGAATGAACGTCGGGGTTCTTAATACCACAGCACCGCCCTCAGGTCACCCTGGCCACCAGCCAAAGTACCATCTCACTCGGGGACGGTAGATTGGGGTGTGGCAGAGGGGACTCTCTCTCCTCACGGAGATCATTGAGTCTCGACCGTGACATCGCGATGGTCACGCCCCCGTAATGGAAACGTGACACATCCGCAAACACTGCCCGTGCGCGCTGAAGCCCAAACACGCTCGAGCAGTGAATGCGTCCTCAGACAGCAGCGGAAAATCGATCGCACCCAGAAGTGCACGGGCGAGCCGTCTTGAAAAAGACGTGCCACGCGCAAGCTCTTTTTGTGAGAGGAAAACCTTGCAGTCGATGCCGAAGCGCCCAGGGAAACACACACCAGCTGTCAGGCGGACCACTGCACAGATCAGCAGGCAGGAAGTATGCGATCACTGGAACGCGCCGTCACACCAACACCGACTGGAAAGCTGCTCGTCTCGAAGAAGCTGACAGAGTCTCAGAAGGCTGTAGGAGTGAAGAGGTAGGTACTCTTGGCTCCGAAAGCAGAAACATAATGCGATATTGCCTCGTACTTCCTTATATACTCACGCAGTGAGGCGGAGCTACGTATGCAAATTCCGCATGCCCCATGGCATTGGCACGCCATTGGGCGTTTTCTCAAAACTCGAAGTTGATAGGCTTCTAAGCGAAACCCCCATTCGTTAGTCACTAACGTTACGTCGTAGTGACTGAACGAAAGGGAACTAATAGGTCTACAAAAGGTAAATTTTTTTTTTTTACATATTATGGCTGTACAGAAGTCCATTTTTGACCTACTGAACAAATTTTTGTCCCAAAGGTCAAAAAGTCACTCATAGACTTTCCTTCTGGTTCGAATAAGTAGCTAAAAGGTCTACAAAAGGCTTTAAAATTTTTTTTTTTTTTTTTTTTTTTACATATAATGGCTGTACAAAGTCCATATTTGACCTACTGAACAAATTTTTGTAACAAATGTCAAAAAGTCACTCATTGACTTCCCTTCTGGTTCCAGTTAGTAGCTAAAACGTATACAAAATGTTAAAATTTTTAATTTTTTTTTTTTTTTTTTTACATATCATGGCTGTACAAGAAGTCCATATATGACCTACTGAACATGTTTTTGGACTAAGAGTCCATACACACTAATTCACTATACATACTCATTGACTTCCATTCTGATTCCAATTAGTAGTGAAAAGGTCCACATTTTTTTATACGTTTTGGCTGTACAGAAGTCCATATTTGACCTAAAGAACATGTTTTAGGCCTAAGAGTCCTTAAATACTAATTTACTATACATACTCATTGAATTCCCTTCTTATTCCCTTTACAAGCCAAAATTTCCACAAAAATGTTTGACATGTTGTGGCTGTACAGAAGTCCATATTTGACCTACTGAAAATATTTTTGTCCAAAAGGTCAAAAAAGTCACTCATTGACTTCCCTTCTGGTTCCAATTAGTAGCTAAAACGTCTACAAAAGGTTTTAATCTTTAAAAAAAAATTCTTTATTTTACATATTATGGCTTTACAAGAAGTCCATATTTAAATTACTGAACATATTTTTGGCCCAAGAGTCCTTGAACACTAACTTACTATTTATACACACTCTTTGACTTCCCTTCTGAATCCAATTGCTAGCCAAAAGTTCCAAAAAAAGGTTTTAAATTTATTTATTTTTTTTTATTAATTTTTTTTACATATTATGGCTGTACAAGAAGTCCATGTTTAACTCACTGAACATATTTTTGGCCCAAGAGTCCTTGAAAACTAACTTACTATACATACACACTCTTTGACTTCCCTTCTGAATCCAATTGCTAGCCAAAAGTTCCACAAAAAGATTTTAATTTTTTTTTTGTTTTTTGTTTTTTTTTGACATGTTATGGCTGTACAGAAGTCCATATTTGACCTACTGAACATATTTTTGCCCAAAGGTCAAAAAGTCACTCATTGACTTTCCTTCTGGTTCCAATAAGTAGCTAATAGGTCTACAAAAGGTTAATTTTTTTTTTTTTTTTTTTTTTTTTTTTTTTTACATATTATGGCTGTACAAGAAGTCCATGTTTAACTTAATGAACATATTTTTGGCCCAAGATTCCTTGAACACTAACTTACTATACATACACACTCTTTGACTTCCCTTCTGAATCCAATTGCTAGCCAAAAGTTCCACAAAAAGGTTTTACATTTTATTTTATTTTTTTTACATACTATGGCTGTACAAGAAGTCCATGTTTAACTCACTGAACATATTTTTGGCCCAAGAGTCCTTGAAAACTAACTTACTATACATACACACTCTTTGACTTCCCTTCTGAATCCAATTGCTAGCCAAAAGTTCCACAAAAAGATTTTAATTTTTTTTTTTTTTTTTTTTTTTTGACATGTTATGGCTGTACAGAAGTCCATATTTGACCTACTGAACATATTTTTGCCCAAAGGTCAAAAAGTCACTCATTGACTTTCCTTCTGGTTTTAATAAGTAGCTAATAGGTCTACAAAAGGTTAATTTTTTTTTTTTACATATTATGGCTGTACAGAAGTCCATATTTGACCTACTGAACATATTTTTGCCCAAAGGTCAAAAAGTCACTCATTTACTTTCCTTCTGGTTCCAATAAGTAGCTAAAAGGTCTACAAAAGGTTAACATGTTTTTTTTTTGTTTTTTTTTAATTACATTTTATGGCTGTACAAAGTCCATTTTTGACCTACTGAACAAATTTTTGTAACAAATGTCAAAAAGTCACTCATTGACTTCCCTTCTGGTTCCAGTTAGTAGCTAAAACGTATACAAAATGTTTAAATTTAAAAAAAATTTTTTTTTTTTTTTACATATCATGGCTGTACAAGAGGTCCATATATGACCTACTGAACATGTTTTTGGACTAAGAGTCCATACACACTAATTCACTATACATACTCATTGACTTCCATTCTGATTCCAATTAGTAGTGAAAAGGTCCACATTTTTTATACGTTTTGGCTGTACAGAAGTCCATATTTGACCTAAAGAACATGTTTTAGGCCTTAAATACTAATTTACTATACATACTCATTGAATTCCCTTCTTATTCCCTTTACTAGCCAAAATTTCCACAAAAATGTTTGACATGTTGTGGCTGTACAGAAGTCCATATTTGACCTACTGAAAATATTTTTGTCCAAAAGGTCAAAAAAGTCACTCATTGACTTCCCTTCTGGTTCCAATTAGTAGCTAAAACGTCTACAAAAGGTTTTAATCTTAAAAAAATTTTTCTTTATTTTACATATTATGGCTTTACAAGAAGTCCATATTTAAATTACTGAACATATTTTTGGCCCAAGAGTCCTTGAACACTAACTTACTATATATACACACTCTTTGACTTCCCTTCTGAATCCAATTGCTAGCCAAAAGTTCCACAAAAAGGTTTTACATTATTTTTTTTATTTTTTTTTTGACATGTTATGGCTGTACAGAAGTCCATATTTGACCTACTGAACATATTTTTGCCAAAAGGTCAAAAAGTCACTCATTGACTTTCCTTCTGGTTCCAATAAGTAGCTAATAGGTCTACAAAAGGTTAATTTTTTTTTTTTACATATTATGGCTGTACAGAAGTCCATATTTGACCTACTGAACATATTTTTGCCCAAAGGTCAAAAAGTCACTCATTTACTTTCCTTCTGGTTCCAATAAGTAGCTAAAAGGTCTACAAAAGGTTAACATTTTTTTTTTTTTTTTTTTTTTTACATTTTATGGCTGTACAAAGTCCATATTTGACCTACTGAACAAATTTTTGTAACAAATGTCAAAAAGTCACTCATTGACTTCCCTTCTGGTTCCAGTTAGTAGCTAAAACGTATACAAAATGTTAAAATTTAAAAAAAATTTTTTTTTTTTTTTTACATATCATGGCTGTACAAGAAGTCCATATATGACCTACTGAACATGTTTTTGGACTAAGAGTCCATACACACTAATTCACTATACATACTCATTGACTTCCATTCTGATTCCAATTAGTAGTGAAAAGGTCCACATTTTTTTATATGTTTTGGCTGTACAGAAGTCCATATTTGACCTAAAGAACATGTTTTAGGCCTAAGAGTCCTTAAATACTAATTTACTATACATACTCATTGAATTCCCTTCTTATTCCCTTTACAAGCCAAAATTTCCACAAAAATGTTTGACATGTTGTGGCTGTACAGAAGTCCATATTTGACCTACTGAAAATATTTTTGTCCAAAAGGTCAAAAAAGTCACTCATTGACTTCCCTTCTGGTTCCAATTAGTAGCTAAAACGTCTACAAAAGGTTTTAATCTTTAAGAAAAAAATTCTTTATTTGACATATTATGGCTTTACAAGAAGTCCATATTTAAATTACTGAACATATTTTTGGCCCAAGAGTCCTTGAACACTAACTTACTATATATACACACTCTTTGACTTCCCTTCTGAATCCAATTGCTAGCCAAAAGTTCCACAAAAAGGTTTTACATTATTTTTTTTATTTATTTTTTTTGACATGTTATGGCTGTACAGAAGTCCATATTTGACCTACTGAACATATTTTTGTAACAAATGTCAAAAAGTCACTCATTGACTTCCCTTCTGGTTCCAATTAGTAGCTAAAACGTCTACAAAAGGTTTTAATCTTTAAAAAAAAAATTCTTTATTTTACATATTATGGCTTTACAAGAAGTCCATATTTAAATTACTGAACATATTTTTGGCCCAAGAGTCCTTGAACACTAACTTACTATATATACACACTCTTTGACTTCCCTTCTGAATCCAATTGCTAGCCAAAAGTTCCACAAAAAGGTTTTAAATTTTTTTTTTTTTTTTTACATATTATGGCTGTACAAGAAGTCCATGTTTAACTCACTGAACCTATTTTTGGCCCAAGAGTCCTTGAAAACTAACTTACTATACATACACACTCTTTGACTTCCCTTCTGAATCCAATTGCTAGCCAAAAGTTCCACAAAAAGGTTTTAATTGTTTTTTTGTTTTTTGTTTTTTTTTGACATGTTATGGCTGTACAGAAGTCCATATTTGACCTACTGAACATATTTTTGCCAAAAGGTCAAAAAGTCACTCATTGACTTTCCTTCTGGTTCCAATAAGTAGCTAATAGGTCTACAAAAGGTTAAAATTTTTTTTTACATATTATGGCTGTACAGAAGTCCATATTTGACCTACTGAACATATTTTTGCCCAAAGGTCAAAAAGTCACTCATTTACTTTCCTTCTGGTTCCAATAAGTAGCTAAAAGGTCTACAAAAGGTTAACATTTTTTTTTTTTTTTTTTTTTTTTACATTTTATGTCTGTACAAAGTCCATTTTTGACCTACTGAACACATTTTTGTCCCAAAGGTCAAAAAGTCACTCATAGACTTTCCTTCTGGTTCGAATAAGTAGCTAAAAGGTCTACAAAAGGCTTTAAAAATTTTTTTTTTTTTTTTTTTTTACATATAATGGCTGTACAAAGTCCATATTTGACCTACTGAACAAATTTTTGTCCCAAATGTCAAAAAGTCACTCATTTTTTTTTTTTTTTACATATAATGGCTGTACAAAGTCCATATTTGACCTACTGAACAAATTTTTGTAACAAATGTCAAAAAGTCACTCATTGACTTCCCTTCTGGTTCCAGTTAGTAGCTAAAACGTATACAAAATGTTTAAATTAAATTTTTTTTTTTTTTTTTTTTACATATCATGGCTGTACAAGAGGTCCATATATGACCTACTGAACATGTTTTTGGACTAAGAATCCATACACACTAATTCACTATACATACTCATTGACTTCCATTCTGATTCCAATTAGTAGTTAAAAGGTCCACATTTTTTTTAAACGTTTTGGCTGTACAGAAGTCCATATTTGACCTAAAGAACATGTTTTAGGCCTAAGATTCCTTAAATGCTAATTTACTATACATACTCATTGAATTCCCTTCTTATTCCCTTTACAAGCCAACATTTCCACAAAAATGTTTGACATGTTATGGCTGTACAGAAGTCCATATTTGACCTACTGAAAATATTTTTGTCCCAAAGGTCAAAAAATTCACTCATTGACTTTCCTTCTGGTTCCAATAAGTAGCTAATAGGTCTACAAAAGGTTAATTTTTATTTATTTATTTATTTATTTATTTTTTTACATATTATGGCTGTACAAGAAGTCCATGTTTAACTTAATGAACATATTTTTGGCCCAAGATTCCTTGAACACTTACTTACTATACATACACACTCTTTGACTTCCCTTCTGAATCCAATTGCTAGCCAAAAGTTCCACAAAAAGGTTTTACATTTTTTTTTTTTTTTTTACATATTATGGCTGTACAAGAAGTCCATGTTTAACTCACTGAACATATTTTTGGCCCAAGAGTCCTTGAAAACTAACTTACTATACATACACACTCTTTGACTTCCCTTCTGAATCCAATTGCTAGCCAAAAGTTCCACAAAAAGGTTTTAATTGTTTTTTTTTTGTTTTTTGTTTTTGACATGATATGGCTGTACAGAAGTCCATATTTGACCTACTGAACATATTTTTGTCCCAAAGGTCCAAAAAGTCCCTCATTGACTCTCCTGGTTCGAAGAAGTAGCTAAAAGGTCTACAAAAGGTTTTAATGTTTTTTTTTTTTTTGTTTTTTTTTTTTTACATATAATGGCTGTACAAAGTCCATATTTGACCTACTGAACAAATTTTTGTCCCAAATGTCAAAAAGTCGCTCATTGACTTCCCTTCTGGTTCCAATTAGTAGCTAAAACGTCTACAAAAGGTTTTAATTTTTAATATTTTTTTTTTACATATGGCTGTACAAGAAGTCCATATTTTACCTACTGAACATGTTTTTGGACTAAGAGTCCATACACACTCATTCACTATACATACTCATTGACTTCCATTCTGATTCCAATTAGTAGTTAAAAGGTCCACATTTTTTTTTTACAAATGTTTTGGCTGTAGAGAAGTCCATATTTGACCTAAAGAACATGTTTTAGGCCTAAGAGTCCTTAAACACTAATTTACTATACATACTCATTGACTTCCCTTCTTATTCCCTTTACAAGCCAAAATTTCCACAAAAATGTTTGACATGTTATGGCTGTACAGAAGTACATATTTGACCTACTGAACAAATTTTTGTCCCAAAGGTCAAAAAGTCACTCATTGACTTTCTTTCTGGTTCGAATAAGTAGCGACAAGGTCTACAAAAGGTTTTAATATTTTTTTTTACATATAATGGCTGTACAAAGTCCATATTTGACCTACTGAACAAATTTTTGTCCCAAATGTCAAAAAGTCACTCATTGACTTTCCTTCTGGTTTGAATAAGTAGCTAAAAGGTCTACAAAAGGTTTTACTTTTTTTTTTTTTTTTTTTTTTACATATAATGGCTGTACAAAGTCCATATTTGACCTACTGAACAAATTTTTGTCCCAAATGTCAAAAAAGTCACTCATTGACTTTCCTTCTGGTTCGAATAAGTAGCTAAAAGGTCTACAAAAGGTTTTAATCTTTAATTTTTTTTTTTTTTCATATGGCTGTACAAGAAGTCCATATTTGACCGACTGAACATGTTTTTGTCCCAAATGTCAAAAAGTCACTCATTGACTTTCCTTCTGGTTTGAATAAGTAGCTAAAAGGTCTACAAAAGGTTTTAATTTTTTTTTTTTTTTTTCTTACATATAATGGCTGTACAAAGTCCATGTTTGACCTACTGAACAAATTTTTGTCCCAAATGTCAAAAAAGTCACTCAGTGACTTCCCTTCTGGTTCCAATTAGTAGCTAAAAGGTCTACAAAAGGTTGTAATTTTTTTTTTTTTTTTTTTTTTTTTTTACATATTATGGCTGTACAAGAAGTCAATTTTTGACCTACTGAACACATTTTTGTCCCAAAGGTAAAAAAGTCACTCATTGACTTTCCTTCTGGTTCGAATAAGTAGCTAAAAGGTCTACAAAAGGTTTTAATCTTTAATTTTTTTTTTTTTTCATATGGCTGTTCAAGAAGTCCATATTTGACCTACTGAACATGTTTTTGGCCCAAGAGTCCTTGAACACTAACTTACTATACATACACACTCTTTGACTTCCCTTCTGAATCCAATTGCTAGCCAAAAGTTCCACAAAAAGGTTTTAATTGTTTTTGTTTTTGTTTTTTGTTTTACATGTTATGGCTGTACAGAAGTCCATATTTGACCTACTGAACATATTTTTGCCCAAAGGTCAAAAAGTCACTGATTGACTTTCCTTTTGGTTCCAATAAGTAGCTAAAAGGTCTACAAAAGGTTAAATTTTTTTCTTTTTCTTTACATATTATGGCTGTACAAAGTCCATATTTGACCTACTGAAAAAAAATTTGTCCCAAAGGTCAAAAAGTCACTCATTGACTTCCCTTCTGGTTCCAATTAGTAGCTTAAATGTCTACAAAAGGTTTTAATTTTTAAAAATATATATTTTTTTTTACATATTATGGCTCTACAAAAAGTCCATATTTGACCTACTGAAAATATTTTTGTCCCAAAGGTCAAAAAAGTCACTCATTGACTTTCCTTCTGGTTCGAATAAGTAGCTAAAAGGTCTACAAAAGGTTGTCATTTGTTTTTTTTTTTTTTGTTTTTTTTACATATTATGGCTGTACAAGAAGTCAATTTTTGACCTACTGAACAAATTTTTGTCCCAAAGGTCAAAAAGTCACTCATTGACTTTCCTTCTGGTTCGAATAAGTAGCTAAAAGGTCTACAAAAGGTTTTAATTTTTTTTTTTGTATTTTTTTTTTTGCATATAATGGCTGTACAAAGTCCATATTTGACCTACTGAACAAATTTTTGTCCCAAATGTCAAAAAGTCACTCATTGACTTCCCTTCTGTTTCCAATACGCAGCTTACAGGTCTAAAAAAGGTTTAAAAAATTTTTTTTTTTTTTTTTTTTTTTAACATATTATGGCTGTACAAAGTCCATATTGGACCTACTGAACAAATTTTTGACTCATTCAAGTCTCTTCTAAATCCAATTACTAGCCTAAAGTTCTACAAAAGGGTTTTTTAAGTGTTGTTTTTATTCTTACATGTTATGGCTGTACAGAAGTCCATATTTGACCTTCCGAATATGTTTTTGGCCAAGGGGTCCACACAATATTTTAAACTATATATTTTCAAAGACTCCTTATGTTAAATCAGCCATATCTTACTAATCCTGTCTGAATATTCCTGTCCATAAGTAGTCCAAATGTACATTTTTGACCCTTTGTCCACAAAAGGGAATCAGAAGGGAAGTCAATGAGTATATAAGTAAGTTCATGATCGAGGCCAGAAATTTGTTCAGTTGCTTATACATATACTGTATGTCTGATTTAATCTATGACGTCTATGAAAATATATAGCAAATGGAAACTTTTGTGAACCCTTTGGCAAAAAATATGTTCAGTAGGTCAAATATGGACTATTGTCTGATTTAACATGAGAAGGAATCATTGAGATTATATAGTTGAAAACCTTTGTAGACACCTTGGCCAGAAACATGTTCATTAGGTCAAATATTGACTTCTGTTGGCAATAACATGTAAAATAAGTTTCAATACACAATTATACACTCTTTATGATGATAAATCAGCCATAGTCCATTTTTTTTTTTACCAAAGTGTCCTTGAAAACTGATTTAATACTACTCATTGACTGAGGAGTCAAAGGTAATTATAAGACATTTTATGTTTGAGGATTCGTCGGTGAGAAAGATGTTCAACAGGACATAATTATCTGCTTCCCCTCATTAAGGAGTAATCTATTCCTGGCAAGACAACTCATTCCGAGGTGCATTGAGGAGATAGACCTTTTGAATTGACAGATGTTGCCATGCACTTGCTAAAGCACTTATCAGTTATTTTATGCACTGCAAAATAACTTGTCTCTTCAATGCACAAAACAATCTTATATGCAATGCAATGCAAAAGCACTAATCTCGTCAATGCACAAGTTTTTTTTTAATGCATTGCAATGCAAAAGCACTTATCAGTTATTTTATGCCCTGCAAAATAACTTGTCTCTTCAATGCACAAAAAATTCTTATATGCAATGCAATGCAAAAGCACTAATCTCGTCAATGCACAAGTTTTTTTTTAATGCATTGCAATGCAAAAGCACTTATCAGTTATTTTATGCCCTGCAAAATAACTTGTCTCTTCAATGCAATAAAAAATTCTTATATGCAATGCAATGCAAAAGCACTAATCTCGTCAATGCACAAGTTTTTTTTTAATGCATTGCAACGCAAAAGTACTAATCTCATCAATGCACACGTTTTTTGCAAATGCAAACGCACTAATCTGTTCAATGCACACCGAGTGTTTGAATGCAATGCAATACAAAATCAATTGACTCTTCAATGCACAACGAGTTTTTGAATGCAATGCAATGCAAACGCACTAATCTGTTCAATGCTCACCGAGGGTTGTATGCATTGCAATGCAAAACCACTATTTTCTTAAATGCACACCGAGTTCTTGAATGCAATGCAAAATCACTTGTCTCTTCAATGCACAAAAAGTTCTTATATGCAATGCAATGCAAAAGCACTAATCTCGTCAATGCACAAGTGTTTTTTAATGCGATGTAATGCAAACTCACTTGTCTCTTCAATGCACAATGTGTTTTGTATGCATTGCAATACAAAATCACGTCTCTTCAATGCACAACGAGTTCTTGAATGCAATGCAATGCAACATCACTTGTCTCTTCAATGCACAATGAATTTAGTATGCATTGCAATGCAAAAGTACTAATCTCATCAATGCACAAGTTTTTTTTATTGCGATGCAAGGCAAACGCACTAATCTATTCAATGCACAATGTGTTTTGTATGCATTGCAATGCAAAACCACTATTCTCTTCAATAAACACCCAATTTTTGAATGCAATGCAATACAAAATCACTTGTCTCTTCAATGCACAACGAGTTCTTGAATGCAATGCAATGCAAAATCACTTGTCTCTTCAATGCAAAAAAAGTCTTGTATGCATTGCAATGCAAAAGCACTAATCTGGTCAAAGCACAATTTTTTTTATTTTGATGCAATGCAAAATCACTTGTCTCTTCAATGCACAATGTGTTTTGTATGCATTGCAATACTAAATCGCTTGTCTCTTCAATGCACGAGTTCTTAAAAGCAATGCAAAAGCACTTGTCTCTTCAATGCACAAGTTTGTTTTCATGCAATGCAATGCAAAAGTACTAATCTCATCAATGCACAAGTTTTTTTTATTGCGATGCAATGCAAATGAACTAATCTATGTGTTTTGTGTGCATTAATCTATGCACAATGTGTTTTGTGTGCATTGCAATAAAAAACCACTATTCTCTTTAATGCACGAGTTTTGTATGCATTGCAATAAAAAAGCACTAATCTATTCAATGCACAATGCGTTTTGTATGCATTGCAATGCAAAACCACTATTCTCTTCAATGCATACCGAGTTTTTGAATGCAATGCAATACAAAATCACTTGTCTCTTCAATGCACAAAAAGTTCTTATATGCAATGCAATGCAAAATCACTTGTCTCTTCAATGCACAAAACGTTCTTATATGCAATGCAATGCAAAATCACTTGTCTCTTCAGTGCACAACGAGTTCTTATATGCAATGCAACAGCACATCTTTCAATGCACAATGAGTTCTGTATGTATTGCAATGCAAAAGCACTAACTCGTCAAGGCACAAGTTTTTTTAATGCTATGCAATGCAAACGCACTAATCTATTCAATGCACAATGTATTTTGTATGCATTGCAATGCAAAACCACTATTCGCTTCAATAAACACCCAATTTTTGAATGCAATGCAAAACAAAATCACTTGTCTCTTCCATGCACAACGAGTTCTTGAATGCAATGCAATGCAAAATCACTTGTCTCTTCAATACAATATAAGTCTTGTATGCATTGCAATGTAAAAGCACTAATCTGGTCAAAGCACAATTTTTTTTTATTGCGATGCAATGCAAAATCACTTGTCTCTTCAATGCACAATGTGTTTTGTATGCATTGCAATACAAAATCACTTGTCTCTTCAATGCACAACGAGTTCTTGAATGCAATGCAATGCAAAATCACTTGTCTCTTCAATGCACAAAAAGTTCTTATTTGCAATGCAATGCAAAAGCACTAATCTCGTCAATGCACAAGTTTGTTTTAATGCAATGCAATGCAAAATCACTTGTCTCTTCAATGCACAACGAGTTCTTGAATTTAATGCAATGCAAAATCACTTGTCTCTTCAATGCAAAAAAAGTATTGTATGAATTGCAATGCAAAATCACTTGTCTCTTCAATGCACAAAAAGTTCTTATTTGCAATGCAATGCAAAAGCACTAATCTCGTCAATGCACAAGTTTGTTTTAATGCAATGCAATGCAATGCAAAATCACTTGTCTCTTCAATGCACAAAAAGTTATTATATGCAATGCTATGCAAAAGCACTAATCTCGTCAATGCAAAAGTGTTTTTAATGCAATGCAATGCATTGCAAAAGCACTAATCTCTTCAATGCACACCGAGTCTTGTATGCATTGCAATGCAAAAGTACTAATCTCATCAAAGCACAAGTTTTTTTTATTGCGATGCAATGCAAACGCACTAATCTATTCAATGCACAATGTGTTTTGTGTGCATTGCAATACAAAACCACTATTCTCTTTAATGCACAACGAGTTTTGTATTCATTGCAATGCAAAAGCACTAATCTATTCAATGCACACCGAGTTTTTGAATATAATGCAATACAAAATCACTTGTCTCTTCAATGCACACAAAGATCTTATTTGCAATGCAATGCAAAATCACTTGTCCTTCAATGCACAAAAAGTTCTTATATGCAACGCAATGCAAAATCACTTGTCTCTTCAATGCACAAAAAGTTATTATATGCAATGCAATGCAAAATCACTTGTCTCTTCAATGCACAAGTTCTTATATGCAATGCAACAGCACATATCTCAATGCACAATGAGTTCTGTATGTATTGCAATGCAAAAGCACTAACTCGTCAATGCACAAGTTTTTTTAATGCTATGCAATGCAAACGCACTAATCTTTTCAATGCACAATGTGTTTTGTATGCATTGCAATGCAAAACCACTATTGCTTCAATAAACACCCAATTTTTGAATGCAATGCAATACAAAATCACTTGTCTCTTCAATGCACAACGAGTTCTTGAATGCAATGCAATGCAAAATCACTTGTCTCTTCAATGCAAAAAAAGTCTTGTATGCATTGCAAAAAGCAAAAATGCAAAAGCACTAATCTGGTCAAAGCACAATTTTTTTTTATTGCGATGCAATGCAAAATCACTTGTCTCTTCAATGCACAACGAGTTCTTGAATGCAATGCAATGCAAAATCACTTGTCTCTTCAATGCAAAAAAAGTCTTGTATGCATTGCAATGCAAAAGCACTAATCTGGTCAAAGCACAATTTTTTTTTATTGCGATGCAATGCAAAATCACTTGTCTCTTCAATGCACAACGAGTTCTTGAATGCAATGCAATGCAAAATCACTTGTCTCTTCAATGCAAAAAAAGTCTTGTATGCATTGCAATGCAAAAGCACTAATCTGGTCAAAGCACAATTTTTTTTTATTGCGATGCAATGCTAAATCACTTGTCTCTTTAATGCACAACGAGTTCTTGAATGCAATGCAATGCAAAATCACTTGTCTCTTCAATGCAAAAAAAGTCTTGTATGCATTGCAAAGCAAAAACACTAATCTGGTCAAAGCACTTTTTTTTTTATTGCGATGCAATGCTAAATCACTTGTCTCTTCAATGCACAACGAGTTCTTGAATGCAATGCAATGCAAAATCACTTGTCTCTTCAATGCAAAAAAAGTCTTGTATGCATTGCAATGCAAAAACACTAATCTGGTCAAAGCACATTTTTTTTATTGCGATGCAATGCTAAATCACTTGTCTCTTCAATGCACAACGAGTTCTTGAATGCAATGCAATGCAAATTCACTTGTCTCTTCAATGCACAAAAAGTTCTTATATGCAATGCAATGCAAAATCACTTGTCTCTTCAATGCACAAAAAGTTCTTATATGCAATGCAATGCAAAATCACTTGTCTCTTCAATGCACAAGTTCTTATATGCAATGCAACAGCACATCTTTCAATGCACAATGAGTTCTGTATGTATTGCAATGCAAAAGCACTAACTCGTCAATGCACAAGTTTTTTTAATGCTATGCAATGCAAACGCACTAATCTATTCAATGCACAATGTGTTTTGTATGCATTGCAATGCAAAACCACTATTCGCTTCAATAAACACCCAATTTTTGAATGCAATGCAAAACAAAATCACTTGTCTCTTCAATGCACAACGAGTTCTTGAATGCAATGCAATGCAAAATCACTTGTCTTTTCAATGCAAAAAAAGTCTTGTATGCATTGCAATGCTAAAGCACTAATCTGGTCAAAGCACAATTTTTTTTTATTGCGATGCAATGCAAAATCACTTGTCTCTTCAATGCACAATGTGTTTTGTATGCATTGCAATACTAAATCGCTTGTCTCTTCAATGCACTAGTTCTTGAAAGCAATGCAAAAGCACTTGTCTCTTCAATGCACAAGTTTGTTTTCATGCAATGCAATGCAAAAGTACTAATCTCATCAATGCACAAGTTTTTTTTATTGCGATGCAATGCAAATTAACTAATCTATTCAATGCACAATGTGTTTTGTGTGCATTGCAATGAAAAAACACTATTCTCTTTAATGCACGATTTTTGTATGCATTGCAATAAAAAAGCACTAATCTATTCAATGCACAATGCGTTTTGTTTGCATTGCAATGCAAAACCACTATTCTCTTCAATGCACACCGAGTTTTTGAATGCAATGCAATGCAAAATGACTTGTCTCTTCAATGCACAAAACGTTCTTATATGCAATGCAATGCAAAATCACTTGTCTCTCAGTGCACAAAGGGTTCTTATATGCAATGCAACAGCACATCTTTCAATGCACAATGAGTTCTGTATGTATTGCAATGCAAAAGCACTAACTCGTTAATGCACAAGTTTTTTAATGCTATGCAATGCAAACGCACTAATCTATTCAATGCACAATGTGTTTTGTATGCATTGCAATGCAAAACCACTGTTCGCTGCAATAAACACCCAATTTTTGAATGCAATGCAATACAAAATCACTTGTCTCTTCAATGCACAAAACGTTCTTATATGCAATGCAATGCAAAATCACTTGTCTCTTCAGTGCACAAAGAGTTCTTATATGCAATGCAACAGCATATCTTTCAATGCACAATGAGTTCTGTATGTATTGCAATGCAAAAGCACTAACTCGTTAATGCACAAGTTTTTTAATGCTATGCAATGCAAACGCACTAATCTATTCAATGCACAATGTGTTTTGTATGCATTGCAATGCAAAACCACTGTTCGCTTCAATAAACACCCAATTTTTGAATGCAATGCAATACAAAATCACTTGTCTCTTCAATGCACAATGAGTTCTTGAATGCAATGCAATGCAAAATCACTTGTCTCTTCAATGCAATAAAAGTCTTGTATGCATTGCAATGCAAAAGCACTAATCTGGTCAAAGCACAATTTTTTTTTATTGCGATGCAATGCAAAATCACTTGTCTCTTCAATGCACAATGTGTTTTGTATGCATTGCAATACAAAATCACTTGTCTCTTCAATGCACAACGAGTTCTTGAATGCAATGCAATGCAAAATCACTAATCTCGTCAATGCACAAGTTTGTTTTAATGCATTGCAATGCAAAATCACTAATCTCGTCAATGCACAAGTTTTTTTTATTGCGATGCAATGCAAAAGCACTAATCTATTCAATGCACAATGCGTTTTGTATTGCGATGCAATGCAAAATCACTTGTCTCTTCAATGCACAACGAGTTCTTGAATTTAATGCAATGCAAAGTCACTTGTCTCTACAATGCAAAAAAAGTATTGTATGAATTGCAATGCAAAATCACTTGTCTCTTCAATGCACAAAAAGTTCTTATTTGCAATGCAATGCAAAAGCATTAATCTCGTCAATGCACAAGTTTGTTTTAATGCAATGCAATGCAAAATCACTTGTCTCTTCAATGCACAAAAAGTTATTATATGCAATGCAAAATCACTTGTCTCTTCAATGCACAAAAAGTTATTATATGCAATGCTATGCAAAAGCACTAATCTCGTCAATGCAAAAGTGTTTTTAATGCAATGCAATGCATTGCAAAAGCACTAATCTCTTCAATGCACACCGAGTCTTGTATGCATTGCAATGCAAAAGTACTAATCTCATCAATGCACAAGTTGTTTTAATGCTATGCAATTCAAACGCACTAATCTTTTCAATGCACAATGTGTTTTGTATGCATTGCAATGCAAAACCACTATTGCTTCAATAAACACCCAATTTTTGAATGTAATGCAATACAAAATCACTTGTCTCTTCAATGCACAACGAGTTCTTGAATGCAATGCAATGCAAAATCACTTGTCTCTTCAATGCAAAAAAAGTCTTGTATGCATTGCAAAAAGCAAAAATGCAAAAGCACTAATCTGGTCAAAGCACAATTTTTTTTTATTGCGATGCAATGCAAAATCACTTGTCTCTTCAATGCACAACGAGTTCTTGAATGCAATGCAATGCAAAATCACTAGTCTCTTCAATGCAAAAAAAGTCTTGTATGCATTGCAATGCAAAAGCACTAATCTGGTCAAAGCACAATTTTTTTTTATTGCGATGCAATGCAAAATCACTTGTCTCTTCAATGCACAACGAGTTCTTGAATGCAATGCAATGCAAAATCACTTGTCTCTTCAATGCAAAAAAAGTCTTGTATGCATTGCAATGCAAAAACACTAATCTGGTCAAAGCACATTTTTTTTTATTGCGATGCAATGCTAAATCACTTGTCTCTTCAATGCACAACGAGTTCTTGAATGCAATACAATGCAAAATCACTTGTCTCTTCAATGCACAAAAAGTTCTTATATGCAATGCAAAATCACTTGTCTCTTCAATGCACAAGTTCTTATATGCAATGCAACAGCACATCTCTCAATGCACAATGAGTTCTGTATGTATTGCAATGCAAAAGCACTAACTCGTCAATGCACTAGTTTTTTTAATGCTATGCAATGCAAACGCACTAATCTATTCAATGCACAATGTGTTTTGTATGCATTGCAATGCAAAACCACTATTCGCTTCAATAAACACCCAATTTTTTAATGCAATGCAATACAAAATCACTTGTCTCTTCAATGCACGAGTTCTTGAATGCAATGCAATGCAAAATCACTTGTCTCTTCAATGCAATAAAAGTCTTGTATGCATTGCAATGCAAAAGCACTAATCTGGTCAAAGCACAATTTTTTTTTATTGCGATGCAATGCAAAATCACTTGTCTCTTCAATGCACAATGTGTTTTGTATGCATTGCAATACAAAATCACTTGTCTCTTCAATGCACAACGAGTTCTTGAATGCAATGCAATGCAAAATCACTAATCTCGTCAATGCACAAGTTTGTTTTAATGCAATGCAATGCAAAATCACTTGTCTCTTCAATGCACAAAAAGTTATTATATGCAATGCAAAAGCACTAATCTCGTCAATGCACACCGAGTCTTGTATGCATTGCAATGCAAAAGTACTAATCTCATCAATGCACAAGTTTTTTTTATTGCGATGCAATGCAAAAGCACTAATCTATTCAATGCACAATGCGTTTTGTATTGCGATGCAATGCAAAATCACTTGTCTCTTCAATGCACAACGAGTTCTTGAATTTAATGCAATGCAAAGTCACTTGTCTCTACAATGCAAAAAAAGTATTGTATGAATTGCAATGCAAAATCACTTGTCTCTTCAATACACAAAAAGTTCTTATTTGCAATGCATTGCAAAAGCACTAATCTCGTCAATGCAAAAGTTTTTTTAATGCAATGCAATGCATTGCAAAAGCACTAATCTCTTCAATGCACACCGAGTCTTGTATGCATTGCAAGGCAAAAGTACTTATCTCATCAATCCACAAGTTTTTTTTATTGCGATGCAATGCAAACGCACTAATCTATTCAATGCACAATGTGTTTTGTGTGCATTGCAATACAAAACCACTATTCTCTTTAATGCACAACGAGTTTTGTATTCATTGCAATGCAAAAGCACTAATCTATTCAATGCACACCGAGTTTTTGAATGCAATGCAATACAAAATCACTTGTCTCTTCAATGCACAAAAAGTTCTTATATGCAATGCAATGCAAAATCACTTGTCTCTTCAATGCACAAAAAGTTCTTATATGCAACGCAATGCAAAATCACTTGTCTCTTCAATGCACAAAAAGTTATTATATGCAACGCAATGCAAAATCACTTGTCTCTTCAATGCACAAAAAGTTCTTATATGCAATGCAATGCAAAATCACTTGTCTCTTCAATGCACAAGTTCTTATATGCAATGCAACAGCACATCTCTCAATGCACAATGAGTTCTGTATGTATTGCAATGCAAAAGCACTAACTCGTCAATGCACAAGTTGTTTTAATGCTATGCAATGCAAACGCACTAATCTTTTCAATGCACAATGTGTTTTGTATGCATTGCAATGCAAAACCACTATTGCTTCAATAAACACCCAATTTTTGAATGCAATGCAATACAAAATCACTTGTCTCTTCAATGCACAACGAGTTCTTGAATGCAATGCAATGCAAAATCACTTGTCTCTTCAATGCAAAAAAAGTCTTGTATGCATTGCAAAAAGCAATAATGCAAAAGCACTAATCTGGTCAAAGCACAATTTTTTTTTATTGCGATGCAATGCAAAATCACTTGTCTCTTCAATGCACAACGAGTTCTTGAATGCAATGCAATGCAAAATCACTTGTCTCTTCAATGCAAAAAAAGTCTTGTATGCATTGCAATGCAAAAGCACTAATCTGGTCAAAGCACAATTTTTTTTTATTGCGATGCAATGCAAAATCACTTGTCTCTTCAATGCACAACGAGTTCTTGAATGCAATGCAATGCAAAATCACTTGTCTCTTCAATGCAAAAAAAGTCTTGTATGCATTGCAATGCAAAAACACTAATCTGGTCAAAGCACATTTTTTTTTATTGCGATGCAATGCTAAATCACTTGTCTCTTCAATGCACAACGAGTTCTTGAATGCAATGCAATGCAAAATCACTTGTCTCTTCAATGCACAAAAAGTTCTTATATGCAATGCAATGCAAAATCACTTGTCTCTTCAATGCAAAAAAAGTCTTGTATGCATTGCAATGCAAAAACACTAATCTGGTCAAAGCACTTTTTTTTTTATTGCGATGCAATGCTAAATCACTTGTCTCTTCAATGCACAACGAGTTCTTGAATGCAATGCAATGCAAAATCACTTGTCTCTTCAATGCACAAAAAGTTCTTATATGCAATGCAATGCAAAATCACTTGTCTCTTCAATGCACAAAAAGTTCTTATATGCAATGCAAAATCACTTGTCTCTTCAATGCACAAGTTCTTATATGCAACGCAATGCAAAATCACTTGTCTCTTCAATGCACAAAAAGTTATTATATGCAACGCAATGCAAAATCACTTGTCTCTTCAATGCACAAAAAGTTATTATATGCAATGCAATGCAAAATCACTTGTCTCTTCAATACACAACGAGTTCTTGAATGCAATGCAATGCAAAATCACTAATCTCGTCAATGCACAAGTTTGTTTTAATGCAATGCAATGCAAAATCACTTGTCTCTTCAATGCACAAAAAGTTATTATATGCAATGCAAAAGCACTAATCTCGTCAATGCACACCGAGTCTTGTATGCATTGCAATGCAAAAGTACTAATCTCATCAATGCACAAGTTTTTTTTATTGCGATGCAATGCAAAAGCACTAATCTATTCAATGCACAATGCGTTTTGTATTGCGATGCAATGCAAAATCACTTGTCTCTTCAATGCACAACAAGTTCTTGAATTTAATGCAATGCAAAGTCACTTGTCTCTACAATGCAAAAAAAGTATTGTATGAATTGCAATGCAAAATCACTTGTCTCTTCAATACACAAAAAGTTCTTATTTGCAATGCATTGCAAAAGCACTAATCTCGTCAATGCAAAAGTTTTTTTAATGCAATGCAATGCATTGCAAAAGCACTAATCTCTTCAATGCACACCGAGTCTTGTATGCATTGCAAGGCAAAAGTACTTATCTCATCAATCCACAAGTTTTTTTTATTGCGATGCAATGCAAACGCACTAATCTATTCAATTCACAATGTGTTTTGTGTGCATTGCAATACAAAACCACTATTCTCTTTAATGCACAACGAGTTTTGTATTCATTGCAATGCAAAAGCACTAATCTATTCAATGCACACCGAGTTTTTGAATGCAATGCAATACAAAATCACTTGTCTCTTCAATGCACAAAAAGTTCTTATATGCAATGCAATGCAAAATCACTTGTCTCTTCAATGCACAAAAAGTTCTTATATGCAACGCAATGCAAAATCACTTGTCTCTTCAATGCACAAAAAGTTATTATATGCAACGCAATGCAAAATCACTTGTCTCTTCAATGCACAAAAAGTTCTTATATGCAATGCAATGCAAAATCACTTGTCTCTTCAATGCACAAGTTCTTATATGCAATGCAACAGCACATCTCTCAATGCACAATGAGTTCTGTATGTATTGCAATGCAAAAGCACTAACTCGTCAATGCACAAGTTGTTTTAATGCTATGCAATGCAAACGCACTAATCTTTTCAATGCACAATGTGTTTTGTATGCATTGCAATGCAAAACCACTATTGCTTCAATAAACACCCAATTTTTGAATGCAATGCAATACAAAATCACTTGTCTCTTCAATGCACAACGAGTTCTTGAATGCAATGCAAAATCACTTGTCTCTTCAATGCAAAAAAAGTCTTGTATGCATTGCAAAAAGCAAAAATGCAAAAGCACTAATCTGGTCAAAGCACAATTTTTTTTTATTGCGATGCAATGCAAAATCACTTGTCTCTTCAATGCACAACGAGTTCTTGAATGCAATGCAATGCAAAATCACTTGTCTCTTCAATGCAAAAAAAGTCTTGTATGCATTGCAATGCAAAAGCACTAATCTGGTCAAAGCACAATTTTTTTTTATTGCGATGCAATGCAAAATCACTTGTCTCTTCAATGCACAACGAGTTCTTGAATGCAATGCAATGCAAAATCACTTGTCTCTTCAATGCAAAAAAAGTCTTGTATGCATTGCAATGCAAAAACACTAATCTGGTCAAAGCACATTTTTTTTTATTGCGATGCAATGCTAAATCACTTGTCTCTTCAATGCACAACGAGTTCTTGAATGCAATGCAATGCAAAATCACTTGTCTCTTCAATGCACAAAAAGTTCTTATATGCAATGCAATGCAAAATCACTTGTCTCTTCAATGCACAAAAAGTTCTTATATGCAATGCAAAATCACTTGTCTCTTCAATGCACAAGTTCTTATATGCAACGCAATGCAAAATCACTTGTCTCTTCAATGCACAAAAAGTTATTATATGCAACGCAATGCAAAATCACTTGTCTCTTCAATGCACAAAAAGTTATTATATGCAATGCAATGCAAAATCACTTGTCTCTTCAATGCACAAGTTCTTATATGCAATGCAACAGCACATCTCTCAATGCACAATGAGTTCTGTATGTATTGCAATGCAACAGCACATCTCTCAATGCACAATGAGTTCTGTATGTATTGCAATGCAAAAGCACTAACTCGTCAATGCACAAGTTTTTTAATGCTATGCAATGCAAACGCACTAATCTATTCAATGCACAATGTGTTTTGTATGCATTGCAATGCAAAACCACTATTCGCTTCAATAAACACCCAATTTTTTAATGCAATGCAATACAAAATCACTTGTCTCTTCAATGCACAACGAGTTCTTGAATGCAATGCAATGCAAAATCACTTGTCTCTTCAATGCACAACGAGTTCTTGAATGCAATGCAATGCAAAATCACTTGTCTCTTCAATGCAAAAAAAATCTTGTGTGCATTGCAATGCAAAAGCACTAATCTGGTCAAAGCACAATTTTTTTTATTGCGATGCAATACATAATCACTCGTCTCTTCAATGCACAACGAGTTCTTGACAACCCGATCTCATGGCAATTCGTACATATTTTACGAGGTGGCTAATTCGTACGAATCTGTACGACCTCAGTCGTACGAATTCATACGATTTTTGCTAAATCGTACGTATTTGACGAGTTGCCAAATTCGTACGAATTTGTACGAATGACTTACCTCAAACCCCGCCCCTAAACCTAACCGTCACTGGGGATTAGACAAAACGTACAAATTCGTACGACTGAGGTCGTACAAATTTGTACGAATTAGCCACATCGTACAAATACATACGAATTGGTTGTGAGATAGCGTTGGTTCTTGAATGCAATGCAATGCAAAATCACTTGTCTCTTTATTGCAAATAAAGTCTTGTATGCATTGCAATGCGAAAGCACTAATCTGGTCAAAGCACAATTTTTTTATTGCGATGCAATGCAAAATCACTTGTCTCTTCAATGCACAACGAGTTCTTGAATGCAATGCAATGCAATGCAAAATCAATTGTCTCTTCAATGCAAAAAAAGTCTTGTATGGATTTCAATGCAAAAGCACTAATCTGGTCAAAGCACAATTTTTTTTATTGCGATGCAATGCTAAATCACTTGTCTCTTCAATGCACAACGAGTTCTTGAATGCAATGCAATGCAAAATCACTTGTCTCTTCAATGCACTGCAAAAGCACTAATCTCGTCAATGCACAAGTTTGTTTTAATGCAATGCAATGCAAAATCACTTGTCTCTTCAATGCACAAAAAGTTATTATATGCAATGCATTGCAAAAGCACTAATCTCTTCAATGCACACCGAGTCTTGTATGCATTGCAATGCAAAAGTACTAATCTCAACAATGCACAAGTTTTTTTTATTGCGATGCAATGCAAACGCACTAATCTATTCAATGCACAATGTGTTTTGTGTGCAGATACAATCTATTCGCTTCAATAAACACCCAATTTTTGAATGCAATGCTATACAAAATCACTTGTCTCTTCAATGCAAAAAAAGTCTTGTATGCATTGCAATGCAAAAGCACTAATCTGGTCAAAGCACAATTGTTTTTTATTGCGATGCAATGCAAAATCACTTGTCTCTTCAATGCACAATGTGTTTTGTATGCATTGCAATACATAATCACTTGTCTCTTCAATGCACAACGAGTTCTTGAATGCAATGCAATGCAAAATCACTTGTCTCTTCAATGCAAAAAAAGTCTTGTATGCATTGCAATGCAAAAGCACTAATCTGGTCAAAGCACAATTGTTTTTTATTGCGATGCAATGCAAAATCACTTGTCTCTTCAATGCACAATGTGTTTTGTATGCATTGCAATACATAATCACTTGTCTCTTCAATGCACAACGAGTTCTTGAATGCAATGCAATGCAAAATCACTTGTCTCTTCAATGCACTGCAAAAGCACTAATCTCGTCAATGCACAAGTTTGTTTTAATGCAATGCAATGCAAAATCACTTGTCTCTTCAATGCACAACGAGTTCTTGAATGCATTGTAATGCAAAACCACTAATTTCTTTAATACACACAGAGTTCTTGGATGCATTGCAAAATCCCTTGTCTCTTCAGTGCACACCGAGTTCTTGTATGCAGTATAACGGAAAAGCACTAATCTCTTCAATGCACGCCGAGTTATTGAATGCAAAGTTCTTATATGCAATGCAAAAGCACATCTCTCAATGCACAATGAGTTCTGTATGTATTGCAATGCAAAAGCACTAACTCGTCAATTCACAAGTTTTTTTAATGCTATGCAATGCAAACGCACTAATCTATTCAATGCAAAATGTGTTTGTGTGCATTGCAATGCAAAACTACTAATAGTCATTTCAATGCACAAGTTTTTTTAATGCAATGCAATGCAAACGCACTAATCTATTCAATGCGCAATGAGTTTTGCACAATAGCTTCAATGCACAACAATTTATTTGCAATGCAATTCATTGCAATGCAAAATCACTTATCTCTCCAATGTTTGTTTGTTCAAAATTTTATTTTTTTCCATGTTATGGCTGTACAGAAGTCCATATTTGACCTACTGAAAATATTTTTGTCCCAAAGGTCAAAAAAGTCACTCATTGACTTCCCTTCTGGTTCCAATTAGTATCTAAAACGTCTACAAAAGGTTTTAATCTTTAAAAAAAAAATGTCTTTATTTTACATATTATGGCTGTACAAGAAGTCTATGTTTAACTTACTGAACATATTTTTGGCCCAAGAGTCCTTGAACACTAACTTACTATACATACACACTCTTTGACTTCCCTTCTGAATCCAATTGCTAGCCAAAAGTTCCACAAAAAGGTTTTAATTGTTTTTTTTTGTTTGTTTTTTATTACATGTTATGGCTGTACAGAAGTCCATATTTGACCTTCTGAAAATATTTTTGTCCCAAAGGTCAAAAAAGTCACTCATTGACTTCCCTTCTGGTTCCAATTAGTAGCTAAAACGTCTACAAAAGGTTTTAATCTTTAAATTGTTTTTTCTTTATTTTACATATTATGGCTGTACAAGAAGTCCATATTTAACTTACTGAACATATTTTTGGCCCAAGAGTCCTTGAACACTAACTTACTGTATATACACACTCTTTGACTTCCCTTCTGAATCCAATTGCTAGCCAAAAGTTCCACAAAAAGGTTTTACTTTTTTTTTTTTTTTTTTTTTGACATGTTATGGCTGTACAGAAGTCCATATTTGACCTACTGAACAAATTTTTGCCCAAAGGTCAAATAGTCACTCATTGACTTTCCTTCTGGTTCCAATAAGTAGCTAATAGGTCTACAAAAGGTTTTTTTTTTTTTTTTACATATTATGGCTGTACAGAAGTCCATATTTGACCTACTGAACATATTTTTGCTCAAAGGTCAAAAAGTCACTCATTTACTTTCCTTCTGGTTCCAATAAGTAGCTAAAAGGTCTACAAAAGGTTAACATGTTTTTTTTTTTTTTTACATTTTATGGCTGTACAAAGTCCATTTTTGACCTACTGAACACATTTTTGTCCCAAAGGTCAAAAAGTCACTCATAGACTTTCCTTCTGGTTCGAATAAGTAGCTCAAAGGTCTACAAAAGGCTTTACAATTTTTTTTTTTTTTTTTTTTTTTTTTTTTTTTTTTACATATAATGGCTGTACAAAGTCCATATTTGACCTACTGAACAAATTTTTGTAACAAATGTCAAAAAGTCACTCATTGACTTCCCTTCTGGTTCCAGTTAGTAGCTAAAACATATACAAAATGTTAAAATTTTTAAGTTTTTTTTTTTTTTTTTTTTTTTTTACATATCATGGCTGTACAAGAAGTCCATATATGACCTACTGAACATGTTTTTGGACTAAGAGTCCATACACACTAATTCACTATACATACTCATTGACTTCCATTCTGATTCCAATTAGTAGTTAAAAGGTCCACATTTTTTTTATACGTTTTGGCTGTACAGAAGTCCATATTTGACCTAAAGAACATGTTTTAGGCCTAAGAGTCCTTAAATACTAATTAACTATACATACTCATTGAATTCTCTTCTTATTCCCTTTACAAGCCAAAATTTCCACAAAAATGTTTGACATGTTATGGCTGTACAGAAGTCCATATTTGACCTACTGAACATATTTTTACCCAAAGGTCAAAAACTCACTCATTGACTTTCCTTCTGGTTCCAATAAGTAGCTAAAAGGGCTACAAATAGTTAACATTTTTTTTCTTTTTTTTTTTTTTACATTCTATGGCTGTACAAAGTCCATTTTTGACCTACTGAACAAATTTTTGTAACAAATGTCAAAAAGTAACTCATTGACTTCCCTTCTGGTTCCAGTTAGTAGCTAAAACGTATACAAAATGTTTAAATGTAAAAAAATTTTTTTTTTTTTTTTACATATCATGGCTGTACAAGAGGTCCATATATGACCTACTGAACATGTTTTTGGACTAAGAGTCCATACACACTAATTCACTATACATACTCATTGACTTCCATTCTGATTCCAATTAGTAGTGAAAAGGTCCACATTTTTTAATACGTTTTGGCTGTACAGAAGTCCATATTTGACCTACTGAACATATTTTTGCCCAAAGGTCAAAAAGTCACTCATTGACTTTCCTTCTGGTTCCAATAAGTAGCTAATAGGTCTACAAAAGGTTAATATTTATTTTTTTTTTTTTACATATTATGGCTGTATATAGTCCATTTTTGACCTACTGAACAACTTTTGGTCCCAAATGTCAAAAAGTCACTCATTGACTTCCCTTCTGGTTCCAGTTAGTAGATAAAACGTATACAAAATGTTTTAATTTTTTTTTTTTTTTTTTTACATATCATGGCTGTACAAGAAGTCCATATATGACCTACTGAACATGTTTTTGGACTTGGAGTCCATACACACTAATTCACTATACATACTCATTGACTTCCATTCTGATTCCAATTAGTAGTTAAAAGGTCCACATTTTTTTATACGTTTTGGCTGTACAGAAGTCCATATTTGACCTAAAGAACATGTTTTAGGCCTAAGAGTCCTTAAATACTAATTTACTATACATACTCATTGAATTCCCTTCTTATTCCCTTTACAAGCCAAAATTTCCACAAAAATGTTTGACATGTGATGGCTGTACAGAAGTCCATATTTGACCTACTGAAAATATTTTTGTCCAAAAGGTCAAAAAAGTCACTCATTGACTTCCCTTCTGGTTCCAATTAGTAGCTAAAACGTCTACAAAAGGTTTTAATCTTAAATTTTTTTTCTTCTTTATTTTACATATTATGGCTTTACAAGAAGTCCATATTTAAATTACTGAACATATTTTTGGCCCAAGAGTCCTTGAACACTAACTTACTATATATACACACTCTTTGACTTCCCTTCTGAATCCAATTGCTAGCCAAAAGTTCCACAAAAAGGTTTTACATTTTTTTTTTTTTTTTTTTTACATGTTATGGTTGTACAGAAGTCCATATTTGACCTACTGAACAAATTTTTGCCCAAAGGTCAAAAAGTCACTCATTGACTTTCCTTCTGGTTCCAATAAGTAGCTAATAGGTCTACAAAAGGTTAATTTTTTTTTTTACATATTATGGCTGTACAGAAGTCCATATTTGACCTACTGAACATATTTTTGCCCAAAGGTCAAAAAGTCACTCATTTACTTTCCTTCTGGTTCCAATAAGTAGCTAAAACGTCTATAAAAGGTTTTAATCTTAAATTTTTTTTCTTCTTTATTTTACATATTATGGCTTTACAAGAAGTCCATATTTAAATTACTGAACATATTTTTGGCCCAAGAGTCCTTGAACACTAACTTACTATATATACACACTCTTTGACTTCCCTTCTGAATCCAATTGGTAGCCAAAAGTTCCACAAAAAGGTTTTAATTGTTTTCTTTTTGTTTGTTTTTTGACATGTTATGGCTGTACAGAAGTCCATATTTGACCTACTGAACATATTTTTGCCCAAAGGTCAAAAAGTCACTCATTGACTTTCCTTCTGGTTTTAATAAGTAGCTAATAGGTCTACAAAAGGTTAATTTTTTTTTTTTTTACATATTATGGCTGTACAGAAGTCCATATTTGACCTACTGAACATATTTTTGCCCAAAGGTCAAAAAGTCACTCATTGACTTCCCTTCTGGTTCCAGTTGGTAGCTAAAACGTAAACAAAATGTTTAAATTTTAAAAAAATTTTAATTTTTTTTTTACATATCATGGCTGTACAAGAAGTCCATGTATGACCTACTGAACATGTTTTTGGACTAAGAGTCCATACACACTAATTCACAATACATACTCATTGACTTCCATTCTGATTCCAATTAGTAGTGAAAAGGTCCACATTTTTTTTATACGTTTTGGCTGTACAGAAGTCCATATTTGACCTAAAGAACATGTTTTAGGCCTAAGAGTCCTTAAATACTAATTAACTATACATACTCATTGAATTCTCTTCTTATTCCCTTTACAAGCCAAAATTTCCACAAAAATGTTTGACATGTTATGGCTGTACAGAAGTCCATATTTGACCTACTGAACATATTTTTACCCAAAGGTCAAAAACTCACTCATTGACTTTCCTTCTGGTTCCAATAAGTAGCTAAAAGGTCTACAAATAGTTAACATTTTTTTTTTTTTTTTTTTTTTTACATTCTATGGCTGTACAAAGTCCATTTTTGACCTACTGAACAAATTTTTGTAACAAATGTCAAAAAGTAACTCATTGACTTCCCTTCTGGTTCCAGTTAGTAGCTAAAACGTATACAAAATGTTTAAATGTAAAAAAAATTTTTTTTTTTTTTTACATATCATGGCTGTACAAGAGGTCCATATATGACCTACTGAACATGTTTTTGGACTAAGAGTCCATACACACTAATTCACTATACATACTCATTGACTTCCATTCTGATTCCAATTAGTAGTGAAAAGGTCCACATTTTTTAATACGTTTTGGCTGTACAGAAGTCCATATTTGACCTACTGAACATATTTTTGCCCAAAGGTCAAAAAGTCACTCATTGATTTCCCTTCTGATTCCAATAAGTAGCTAATAGGTCTACAAAAGGTTAATTTTTATTTCTTTCTTTATTTCTTTATTTATTTTTTTACATATTATGGCTGTACAAGAAGTCCATGTTTAACTTACTGAACATATTTTTGGCCCAAGAGTCCTTGAACACTAACTTACTATACATACACACTCTTTGACTTCCCTTCTGAATCCAATTGCTAGCCAAAAGTTCCACAAAAAGGTTTTAATTGTTTTCTTTTTGTTTGTTTTTTGACATGTTATGGCTGTACAGAAGTCCATATTTGACCTACTGAACATATTTTTGCCCAAAGGTCAAAAAGTCACTCATTGACTTTCCGTCTGGTTTTAATAAGTAGCTAATAGGTCTACAAAAGGTTAATTTTTTTTTTTTTACATATTATGGCTGTACAGAAGTCCATATTTGACCTACTGAACATATTTTTGCCCAAAGGTCAAAAAGTCACTCATTTACTTTCCTTCTGGTTTTAATAAGTAGCTAATAGGTCTACAAAAGGTAAAAAAAATTTTTTTTACATATTATGGCTGTACAGAAGTCCATATTTGACCTACTGAACATATTTTTGCCCAAAGGTCAAAAAGTCACTCATTGACTTCCCTTCTGGTTCCAGTTGGTAGCTAAAACGTAAACAAAATGTTTAAATTTTTAATTTTTTTTAATTTTTTTTTTACATATCATGGCTGTACAAGAAGTCCATGTATGACCTACTGAACATGTTTTTGGACTAAGAGTCCATACACACTAATTCACAATACATACTCATTGACTTCCATTCTGATTCCAATTAGTAGTGAAAAGGTCCACATTTTTTTATACGTTTTGGCTGTACAGAAGTCCATATTTGACCTAAAGAACATGTTTTAGGCCTAAGAGTCCTTAAATACTAATTTACTATACATACTCATTGAATTCCCTTCTTATTCCCTTTACAAGCCAAAATTTCCACAAAAATGTTTGACATGTTGTGGCTGTACAGAAGTCCATATTTGACCTACTGAAAATATTTTTGTCCAAAAGGTAAAAAAAGTCACTCATTGACTTCCCTTCTGGTTCCAATTAGTAGCTAAAACGTCTACAAAAAGTTTTAATCATTAATTTTTTTTTCTTTATTTTACATATTATGGCTGTACAAGAAGTCCATATTTAACTCACTGAACATATTTTTGGCCCAAGAGTCCTTGAAAACTAACTTACTATACATACACACTCTTTGACTTCCCTTCTGAATCCAATTGCTAGCCAAAAGTTCCACAAAAAGGTTTTAATTGTTTTTTTTGTTTGTTTTGTTTTTTGACATGTTATGGCTGTACAGAAGTCCATATTTGACCTACTGAACATATTTTTGCCCAAAGGTCAAAAAGTCACTCATTTACTTTCCTTCTGGTTCCAATAAGTAGCTAATAGGTCTACAAAAGGTAAAAAAAAAATTATTTTTTATTTTTTATTTTTATATATATTATGGCTGTACAAGAAGTCCATGTTTAACTTACTGAACATATTTTTGGCCCAAGAGTCCTTGAACACTAACTTACTATACATACACACTCTTTGACTTCCCTTCTGAATCCAATTGCTAGCCAAAAGTTCCACAAAAAGGTTTTAATTGTTTTTTTGTTTTTTGTTTTTTTTACATGTTATGGCTATACAGAAGTCCATATTTGACCTACTGAACATATTTTTGCCCAAAGGTCAAAAACTCACTCATAGACTTTCCTTCTGGTTCCAATAAGTAGCTAAAAGGTCTACAAAAGGTTAACATTTTTTTTTCTTTTTTTTTTTTTTACATACTATGGCTGTACAAAGTCCATATTTGACCTACTGAACATATTTTTGTCCCAAAGGTCAAAAAGTCACTCATTGATTTCCCTTCTGATTCCAATAAGTAGCTAATAGGTCTACAAAAGGTTAATTTTTATTTCTTTCTTTATTTCTTTATTTATTTTTTTACATATTATGGCTGTACAAGAAGTCCATGTTTAACTTACTGAACATATTTTTGGCCCAAGAGTCCTTGAACACTAACTTACTATACATACACACTCTTTGACTTCCCTTCTGAATCCAATTGCTAGCCAAAAGTTCCACAAAAAGGTTTTAATTGTTTTCTTTTTGTTTGTTTTTTGACATGTTATGGCTGTACAGAAGTCCATATTTGACCTACTGAACATATTTTTGCCCAAAGGTCAAAAAGTCACTCATTGACTTTCCTTCTGGTTTTAATAAGTAGCTAATAGGTGTACAAAAGGTTAATTTTTTTTTTTTTACATATTATGGCTGTACAGAAGTCCATATTTGACCTACTGAACATATTTTTGCCCAAAGGTCAAAAAGTCACTCATTTACTTTCCTTCTGGTTTTAATAAGTAGCTAATAGGTCTACAAAAGGTTAATTTTTTTTTTTTTTACATATTATGGCTGTACAGAAGTCCATATTTGACCTACTGAACATATTTTTGCCCAAAGGTCAAAAAGTCACTCATTGACTTCCCTTCTGGTTCCAGTTGGTAGCTAAAACGTAAACAAAATGTTTAAATTTTTAATTTTTTTTAATTTTTTTTTTACATATCATGGCTGTACAAGAAGTCCATGTATGACCTACTGAACATGTTTTTGGACTAAGAGTCCATACACACTAATTCACAATACATACTCATTGACTTCCATTCTGATTCCAATTAGTAGTGAAAAGGTCCACATTTTTTTATACGTTTTGGCTGTACAGAAGTCCATATTTGACCTAAAGAACATTTTTTAAGCCTAAGAGTCCTTAAATACTAATTTACTATACATACTCATTGAATTCCCTTCTTATTCCCTTTACAAGCCAAAATTTCCACAAAAATGTTTGACATGTTGTGGCTGTACAGAAGTCCATATTTGACCTACTGAAAATATTTTTGTCCAAAAGGTCAAAAAAGTCACTCATTGACTTCCCTTCTGGTTCCAATTAGTAGCTAAAACGTCTACAAAAGGTTTTAATCTTTAATTTTTTTTTCTTTATTTTACATATTATGGCTGTACAAGAAGTCCATATTTAACTCACTGAACATATTTTTGGCCCAAGAGTCCTTGAAAACTAACTTACTATACATACACACTCTTTGACTTCCCTTCTGAATCCAATTGCTAGCCAAAAGTTCCACAAAAAGGTTTTAATTGTTTTTTTTTGTTTGTTTTGTTTTTTGACATGTTATGGCTGTACAGAAGTCCATATTTGACCTACTGAACATATTTTTGCCCAAAGGTCAAAAAGTCACTCATTTACTTTCCTTCTGGTTCCAATAAGTAGCTAATAGGTCTACAAAAGGTAAAAAAAAAATATTTTTTATTTTTTATTTTTATATATATTATGGCTGTACAAGAAGTCCATGTTTAACTTACTGAACATATTTTTGGCCCAAGAGTCCTTGAACACTAACTTACTATACATACACACTCTTTGACTTCCCTTCTGAATCCAATTGCTAGCCAAAAGTTCCACAAAAAGGTTTTAATTGTTTTTTTGTTTTTTGTTTTTTTTACATGTTATGGCTATACAGAAGTCCATATTTGACTTACTGAACATATTTTTGCCCAAAGGTCAAAAACTCATTCATTGACTTTCCTTTTGGTTCCAATAAGTAGCTAAAAGGTCTACAAAAGGTTAACATTTTTGTTTTGTTTTTTTGTTTTTTACATACTATGGCTGTACAAAGTCCATTTTTGACCTACTGAACACATTTTTGTCCCAAAGGTCAAAAAGTCACTCATAGACTTTCCTTCTGGTTCGAATAAGTAGCTAAAAGGTCTACAAAAGGCTTTACATTTTTTTTCTTTTTCTTTTTTTACATATAATGGCTGTACAAAGTCCATATTTGACCTACTGAACAAATTTTTGTCCCAAACGTCAAAAAGTCACTCTTTTTTTTTTACATATAATGGCTGTACAAAGTCCATATTTGACCTACTGAACAAATTTTTGTAACAAATGTCAAAAAGTCACTCATTGACTTCCCTTCTGGTTCCAGTTAGTAGCTAAAACGTATACAAAATGTTAAATTTTTTTTTTTTTTTTTTTTTTTTTTTACATATCATGGCTGTACAAGAAGTCCATATATGACCTACTGAACATGTTTTTGGACTAAGAGTCCATACACACTAATTCACTATACATACTCATTGACTTCCATTCTGATTCCAATTAGTAGTGAAAAGGTCCACATTTTTTTATACGTTTTGGCTGTACAGAAGTCCATATTTGACCTAAAGAACATGTTTTAGGCCTTAAATACTAATTTACTATACATACTCATTGAATTCCCTTCTTATTCCCTTTACAAGCCAAAATTTCCACAAAAATGTTTGACATGTTGTGGCTGTACAGAAGTCCATATTTGACCTACTGAAAATATTTTTGTCCAAAAGGTCAAAAAAGTCACTCATTGACTTCCCTTCTGGTTCCAATTAGTAGCTAAAACGTCTACAAAAGGTTTTAATCTTAAAAAATTTTTTCTTTATTTTACATATTATGGCTTTACAAGAAGTCCATATTTAAATTACTGAACATATTTTTGGCCCAAGAGTCCTTGAACACTAACTTACTATATATACACACTCTTTGACTTCCCTTCTGAATCCAATTGCTAGCCAAAAGTTCCACAAAAAGGTTTTACATTATTTTTTTTATTTATTTTTTTTGACATGTTATGGCTGTACAGAAGTCCATATTTGACCTACTGAACATATTTTTGCCCAAAGGTCAAAAAGTCACTCATTGACTTTCCTTCTGGTTCCAATAAGTAGCTAATAGGTCTACAAAAGGTTAATTTTTTTTTTTACATATTATGGCTGTACAGAAGTCCATATTTGACCTACTGAACATATTTTTGCCCAAAGGTCAAAAAGTCACTCATTTACTTTCCTTCTGGTTCCAATAAGTAGCTAAAAGGTCTACAAAAGGTTAACATTTTTTTTTTTTTTTTTTTTTTTACATTTTATGGCTGTACAAAGTCCATTTTTGACCTACTGAACACATTTTTGTCCCAAAGGTCAAAAAGTCACTCATAGAATTTCCTTCTGGTTCGAATAAGTAAAAAAAATAATTTTTAATTTTTATTTTATTTTATTTTTTTATATATATTATGGCTGTACAAGAAGTCCATGTTTAACTTACTGAACATATTTTTGGCCCAAGAGTCCTTGAACACTAACTTACTATACATACACACTCTTTGACTTCCCTTCTGAATCCAATTGCTAGCCAAAAGTTCCACAAAAAGGTTTTAATTGTTTTTTTGTTTTTTGTTTTTTTTACATGTTATGGCTATACAGAAGTCCATATTTGACCTACTGAACATATTTTTGCCCAAAGGTCAAAAACTCACTCATAGACTTTCCTTCTGGTTCCAATAAGTAGCTAAAAGGTCTACAAAAGGTTAACATTTTTTTTTCTTTTTTTTTTTTTACATACTATGGCTGTACAAAGTCCATATTTGACCTACTGAACATATTTTTGTCCCAAAGGTCAAAAAGTCACTCATTGATTTCCCTTCTGATTCCAATAAGTAGCTAATAGGTCTACAAAAGGTTAATTTTTATTTCTTTCTTTATTTCTTTATTTATTTTTTTACATATTATGGCTGTACAAGAAGTCCATGTTTAACTTACTGAACATATTTTTGGCCCAAGAGTCCTTGAACACTAACTTACTATACATACACACTCTTTGACTTCCCTTCTGAATCCAATTGCTAGCCAAAAGTTCCACAAAAAGGTTTTAATTGTTTTCTTTTTGTTTGTTTTTTGACATGTTATGGCTGTACAGAAGTCCATATTTGACCTACTGAACATATTTTTGCCCAAAGGTCAAAAAGTCACTCATTGACTTTCCGTCTGGTTTTAATAAGTAGCTAATAGGTCTACAAAAGGTTAATTTTTTTTTTTTTACATATTATGGCTGTACAGAAGTCCATATTTGACCTACTGAACATATTTTTGCCCAAAGGTCAAAAAGTCACTCATTTACTTTCCTTCTGGTTTTAATAAGTAGCTAATAGGTCTACAAAAGGTAAAAAAAAATTTTTTTACATATTATGGCTGTACAGAAGTCCATATTTGACCTACTGAACATATTTTTGCCCAAAGGTCAAAAAGTCCCTCATTGACTTCCCTTCTGGTTCCAGTTGGTAGCTAAAACGTAAACAAAATGTTTAAATTTTTAATTTTTTTTTATTTTTTTTTTACATATCATGGCTGTACAAGAAGTCCATGTATGACCTACTGAACATGTTTTTGGACTAAGAGTCCATACACACTAATTCACAATACATACTCATTGACTTCCATTCTGATTCCAATTAGTAGTGAAAAGGTCCACATTTTTTTATACGTTTTGGCTGTACAGAAGTCCATATTTGACCTAAAGAACATGTTTTAGGCCTAAGAGTCCTTAAATACTAATTTACTATACATACTCATTGAATTCCCTTCTTATTCCCTTTACAAGCCAAAATTTCCACAAAAATGTTTGACATGTTGTGGCTGTACAGAAGTCCATATTTGACCTACTGAAAATATTTTTGTCCAAAAGATAAAAAAAGTCACTCATTGACTTCCCTTCTGGTTCCAATTAGTAGCTAAAACGTCTACAAAAGGTTTTAATCTTTAATTTTTTTTTCTTTATTTTACATATTATGGCTGTACAAGAAGTCCATATTTAACTCACTGAACATATTTTTGGCCCAAGAGTCCTTGAAAACTAACTTACTATACATACACACTCTTTGACTTCCCTTCTGAATCCAATTGCTAGCCAAAAGTTCCACAAAAAGGTTTTAATTGTTTTTTTTGTTTGTTTTGTTTTTTGACATGTTATGGCTGTACAGAAGTCCATATTTGACCTACTGAACATATTTTTGCCCAAAGGTCAAAAAGTCACTCATTTACTTTCCTTCTGGTTCCAATAAGTAGCTAATAGGTCTACAAAAGGTAAAAAAAATTTTATTTTTTATTTTTTATTTTTATATATATTATGGCTGTACAAGAAGTCCATGTTTAACTTACTGAACATATTTTTGGCCCAAGAGTCCTTGAACACTAACTTACTATACATACACACTCTTTGACTTCCCTTCTGAATCCAATTGCTAGCCAAAAGTTCCACAAAAAGGTTTTAATTGTTTTTTTGTTTTTTGTTTTTTTTTACATGTTATGGCTATACAGAAGTCCATATTTGACCTACTGAACATATTTTTGCCCAAAGGTCAAAAACTCACTCATAGACTTTCCTTCTGGTTCCAATAAGTAGCTAAAAGGTCTACAAAAGGTTAACATTTTTTTTTCTTTTTTTTTTTTTTACATACTATGGCTGTACAAAGTCCATATTTGACCTACTGAACATATTTTTGTCCCAAAGGTCAAAAAGTCACTCATTGATTTCCCTTCTGATTCCAATAAGTAGCTAATAGGTCTACAAAAGGTTAATTTTTATTTCTTTCTTTATTTCTTTATTTATTTTTTTACATATTATGGCTGTACAAGAAGTCCATGTTTAACTTACTGAACATATTTTTGGCCCAAGAGTCCTTGAACACTAACTTACTATACATACACACTCTTTGACTTCCCTTCTGAATCCAATTGCTAGCCAAAAGTTCCACAAAAAGGTTTTAATTGTTTTCTTTTTGTTTGTTTTTTGACATGTTATGGCTGTACAGAAGTCCATATTTGACCTACTGAACATATTTTTGCCCAAAGGTCAAAAAGTCACTCATTGACTTTCCTTCTGGTTTTAATAAGTAGCTAATAGGTGTACAAAAGGTTAATTTTTTTTTTTTTACATATTATGGCTGTACAGAAGTCCATATTTGACCTACTGAACATATTTTTGCCCAAAGGTCAAAAAGTCACTCATTTACTTTCCTTCTGGTTTTAATAAGTAGCTAATAGGTCTACAAAAGGTTAATTTTTTTTTTTTTACATATTATGGCTGTACAGAAGTCCATATTTGACCTACTGAACATATTTTTGCCCAAAGGTCAAAAAGTCACTCATTGACTTCCCTTCTGGTTCCAGTTGGTAGCTAAAACGTAAACAAAATGTTTAAATTTTTAATTTTTTTTAATTTTTTTTTTACATATCATGGCTGTACAAGAAGTCCATGTATGACCTACTGAACATGTTTTTGGACTAAGAGTCCATACACACTAATTCACAATACATACTCATTGACTTCCATTCTGATTCCAATTAGTAGTGAAAAGGTCCACATTTTTTTATACGTTTTGGCTGTACAGAAGTCCATATTTGACCTAAAGAACATTTTTTAAGCCTAAGAGTCCTTAAATACTAATTTACTATACATACTCATTGAATTCCCTTCTTATTCCCTTTACAAGCCAAAATTTCCACAAAAATGTTTGACATGTTGTGGCTGTACAGAAGTCCATATTTGACCTACTGAAAATATTTTTGTCCAAAAGGTCAAAAAAGTCACTCATTGACTTCCCTTCTGGTTCCAATTAGTAGCTAAAACGTCTACAAAAGGTTTTAATCTTTAATTTTTTTTTCTTTATTTTACATATTATGGCTGTACAAGAAGTCCATATTTAACTCACTGAACATATTTTTGGCCCAAGAGTCCTTGAAAACTAACTTACTATACATACACACTCTTTGACTTCCCTTCTGAATCCAATTGCTAGCCAAAAGTTCCACAAAAAGGTTTTAATTGTTTTTTTTTGTTTGTTTTGTTTTTTGACATGTTATGGCTGTACAGAAGTCCATATTTGACCTACTGAACATATTTTTGCCCAAAGGTCAAAAAGTCACTCATTTACTTTCCTTCTGGTTCCAATAAGTAGCTAATAGGTCTACAAAAGGTAAAAAAAAATTTATTTTTTATTTTTTATTTTTATATATATTATGGCTGTACAAGAAGTCCATGTTTAACTTACTGAACATATTTTTGGCCCAAGAGTCCTTGAACACTAACTTACTATACATACACACTCTTTGACTTCCCTTCTGAATCCAATTGCTAGCCAAAAGTTCCACAAAAAGGTTTTAATTGTTTTTTTGTTTTTTGTTTTTTTTACATGTTATGGCTATACAGAAGTCCATATTTGACTTACTGAACATATTTTTGCCCAAAGGTCAAAAACTCATTCATTGACTTTCCTTCTGGTTCCAATAAGTAGCTAAAAGGTCTACAAAAGGTTAACATTTTTGTTTTGTTTTTTTGTTTTTTACATACTATGGCTGTACAAAGTCCATTTTTGACCTACTGAACACATTTTTGTCCCAAAGGTCAAAAAGTCACTCATAGACTTTCCTTCTGGTTCGAATAAGTAGCTAAAAGGTCTACAAAAGGCTTTACATTTTTTTTCTTTTTCTTTTTTTACATATAATGGCTGTACAAAGTCCATATTTGACCTACTGAACAAATTTTTGTCCCAAACGTCAAAAAGTCACTCTTTTTTTTTTTACATATAATGGCTGTACAAAGTCCATATTTGACCTACTGAACAAATTTTTGTAACAAATGTCAAAAAGTCACTCATTGACTTCCCTTCTGGTTCCAGTTAGTAGCTAAAACGTATACAAAATGTTTAAATTTTAATTTTTTTTTTTTTTTTACGTATCATGGCTGTACAAGAGGTCCATATATGACCTACTGAACATGTTTTTGGACTAAGAGTCCATACACACTAATTCACTATACATACTCATTGACTTCCATTCTGATTCCAATTAGTAGTGAAAAGGTCCACATTTTTTTATACGTTTTGGCTGTACAGAAGTCCATATTTGACCTAAAGAACATGTTTTAGGCCTTAAATACTAATTTACTATACATACTCATTGAATTCCCTTCTTATTCCCTTTACAAGCCAAAATTTCCACAAAAATGTTTGACATGTTGTGGCTGTACAGAAGTCCATATTTGACCTACTGAAAATATTTTTGTCCAAAAGGTCAAAAAAGTCACTCATTGACTTCCCTTCTGGTTCCAATTAGTAGCTAAAACGTCTACAAAAGGTTTTAATCTTAAAAAAAAATTTCTTTATTTTACATATTATGGCTTTACAAGAAGTCCATATTTAAATTACTGAACATATTTTTGGCCCAAGAGTCCTTGAACACTAACTTACTATATATACACACTCTTTGACTTCCCTTCTGAATCCAATTGCTAGCCAAAAGTTCCACAAAAAGGTTTTACATTATTTTTTTTATTTATTTTTTTTGACATGTTATGGCTGTACAGAAGTCCATATTTGACCTACTGAACATATTTTTGCCCAAAGGTCAAAAAGTCACTCATTGACTTTCCTTCTGGTTCCAATAAGTAGCTAATAGGTCTACAAAAGGTTAATTTTTTTTTTTACATATTATGGCTGTACAGAAGTCCATATTTGACCTACTGAACATATTTTTGCCCAAAGGTCAAAAAGTCACTCATTTACTTTCCTTCTGGTTCCAATAAGTAGCTAAAAGGTCTACAAAAGGTTAACATTTTTTTTTATTTTTTATTTTTTACATTTTATGGCTGTACAAAGTCCATTTTTGACCTACTGAACACATTTTTGTCCCAAAGGTCAAAAAGTCACTCATAGAATTTCCTTCTGGTTCGAATAAGTAAAAAAAATAATTTTTAATTTTTATTTTATTTTATTTTTTTATATATATTATGGCTGTACAAGAAGTCCATGTTTAACTTACTGAACATATTTTTGGCCCAAGAGTCCTTGAACACTAACTTACTATACATACACACTCTTTGACTTCCCTTCTGAATCCAATTGCTAGCCAAAAGTTCCACAAAAAGGTTTTAATTGTTTTTTTGTTTTTTGTTTTTTTTACATGTTATGGCTATACAGAAGTCCATATTTGACCTACTGAACACATTTTTGCCCAAAGGTCAAAAACTCATTCATTGACTTTCCTTCTGGTTCCAATAAGTAGCTAAAAGGTCTACAAAAGGTTAACATTTTTGTTTAGTTTTTTTTTTGTTTTTTACATACTATGGCTGTACAAAGTCCATTTTTGACCTACTGAACACATTTTTGTCCCAAAGGTCAAAAAGTCACTCATAGACTTTCCTTCTGGTTCGAATAAGTAGCTAAAAGGTCTACAAAAGGCTTTACATTTTATTTCTTTTTTTTTTTTACATATAATGGCTGTACAAAGTCCATATTTGACCTACTGAACAAATTTTTGTAACAAATGTCAAAAAGTCACTCATTGACTTCCCTTCTGGTTCCAGTTAGTAGCTAAAACGTATACAAAATGTTTAATATTTTTTATTATTTTGTTTTTTTTTTACATATCATGCCTGTAACAAGAAGTCCATATATGACCTATGAACATGTTTTTGGACTAAGAGTCCATACACACTAATTCACTATACATACTCATTGACTTCCATTCTGATTCCAATTAGTAGTGAAAAGGTCCACATTTTTTTATACGTTTTGGCTGTACAGAAGTCCATATTTGACCTAAAGAACATGTTTTAGGCCTAAGAGTCCTTAAATACTAATTTACTATACATACTCTTTGAATTCTCTTCTTATTCCCTTTACAAGCCAAAATTTCCACAAAAATGTTTGACATGTTATGGCTGTACAGAAGTCCATATTTGACCTACTGAAAATATTTTTGTCCCAAAGGTCAAAAAAGTCACTCATTGACTTTCCTTCTGGTTCCAATAAGTAGCTAAAACGTCTACAAAAGGTTTTAATCTTTAATTTTTTTTTTCTTTATTTTACATATTATGGCTGTACAAGAAGTCCATATTTAACTTACGGAACATTTTTTTGGCCCAAGAGTCCTTGAACACTAACTTACTGTATATACACACTCTTTGACTTCCCTTCTGAATCCAATTGCTAGCCAAAAGTTCCACAAAAAGGTTTTAATTTTTTTTGTTTTTTTTTTGTTTTTTGACATGTTATGGCTGTACAGAAGTCCATATTTGACCTACTGAACATATTTTTGCCCAAAGGTCAAAAAGTCACTCATTGACTTTCCTTCTGGTTCCAATAAGTAGCTAAAAGGTCTACAAAAGGTTAACATTTTTTTTTTTTTTTTTTTTTTTTTTTTACATACTATGGCTGTACAAAGTAAATTTTTGACCTACTGAACACATTTTTGTCCCAAAGGTCAAAAAGTCACTCATAGACTTTCCTTCTGGTTCGAATAAGTAGCTAAAAGGTCTACAAAAGGCTTTACATTTTTTTTTTTTTTTTTTTTTTTTTTTACATATAATGGCTGTACAAAGTCCATATTTGACCTACTGAACAAATTTTTGTCCCAAATGTCAAAAGTCACTCATTGACTTCCCTTCTGGTTCCAGTTAGTAGCTAAAACGTATACAAAATGTTTAAATTTTTAATTTTTTTTTTTTTTTTTTACATATCATGGCTGTACAAGAAGTCCATGTATGACCTACTGAACATGTTTTTGGACTAAGAATCCATACACACTAATTCACTATACATACTCATTGACTTCCATTCTGATTCCAATTAGTAGTGAAAAGGTCCACATTTTTTTATACGTTTTGGCTGTACAGAAGTCCATATTTGACCTAAAGAACATGTTTTAGGCCTTAAATACTAATTTACTATACATACTCATTGAATTCCCTTCTTATTCCCTTTACAAGCCAAAATTTCCACAAAAATGTTTGACATGTTGTGGCTGTACAGAAGTCCATATTTGACCTACTGAAAATATTTTTGTCCAAAAGGTCAAAAAAGTCACTCATTGACTTCCCTTCTGGTTCCAATTAGTAGCTAAAACGTCTACAAAAGGTTTTAATCTTAAAAAATTTTTTCTTTATTTTACATATTATGGCTTTACAAGAAGTCCATATTTAAATTACTGAACATATTTTTGGCCCAAGAGTCCTTGAACACTAACTTACTATTTATACACACTCTTTGACTTCCCTTCTGAATCCAATTGCTAGCCAAAAGTTCCACAAAAAGGTTTTACATTATTTTTTTTATTTATTTTTTTTGACATGTTATGGCTGTACAGAAGTCCATATTTGACCTACTGAACATATTTTTGTAACAAATGTCAAAAAGTCACTCATTGACTTCCCTTCTGGTTCCAATTAGTAGCTAAAACGTCTACAAAAGGTTTTAATCTTTAAAAAAAAAATTCTTTATTTTACATATTATGGCTTTACAAGAAGTCCATATTTAAATTACTGAACATATTTTTGGCCCAAGAGTCCTTGAACACTAACTTACTATATATACACACTCTTTGACTTCCCTTCTGAATCCAATTGCTAGCCAAAAGTTCCACAAAAAGGTTTTAATTGTTTTTTTGTTTTTTGTTTTTTTTTGACATGTTATGGCTGTACAGAAGTCCATATTTGACCTACTGAACATATTTTTGCCAAAAGGTCAAAAAGTCACTCATTGACTTTCCTTCTGGTTCCAATAAGTAGCTAATAGGTCTACAAAAGGTTAAATTTTTTTTTTACATATTATGGCTGTACAGAAGTCCATATTTGACCTACTGAACATATTTTTGCCCAAAGGTCAAAAAGTCACTCATTTACTTTCCTTCTGGTTCCAATAAGTAGCTAAAAGGTCTACAAAAGGTTAACATTTTTTTTTTTTTTTTTTTTTTTTACATTTTATGTCTGTACAAAGTCCATTTTTGACCTACTGAACACATTTTTGTCCCAAAGGTCAAAAAGTCACTCATAGACTTTCCTTCTGGTTCGAATAAGTAGCTAAAAGGTCTACAAAAGGCTTTAAAAATTTTTTTTTTTTTTTTTTTTTTACATATAATGGCTGTACAAAGTCCATATTTGACCTACTGAACAAATTTTTGTCCCAAATGTCAAAAAGTCACTCTTTTTTTTTTTTTTTTACATATAATGGCTGTACAAAGTCCATATTTGACCTACTGAACAAATTTTTGTAACAAATGTCAAAAAGTCACTCATTGACTTCCCTTCTGGTTCCAGTTAGTAGCTAAAACGTATACAAAATGTTTAAATTAAATTTTTTTTTTTTTTTTTTTTACATATCATGGCTGTACAAGAGGTCCATATATGACCTACTGAACATGTTTTTGGACTAAGAATCCATACACACTAATTCACTATACATACTCATTGACTTCCATTCTGATTCCAATTAGTAGTTAAAAGGTCCACATTTTTTTTAAACGTTTTGGCTGTACAGAAGTCCATATTTGACCTAAAGAACATGTTTTAGGCCTAAGATTCCTTAAATGCTAATTTACTATACATACTCATTGAATTCCCTTCTTATTCCCTTTACAAGCCAACATTTCCACAAAAATGTTTGACATGTTATGGCTGTACAGAAGTCCATATTTGACCTACTGAAAATATTTTTGTCCCAAAGGTCAAAAAATTCACTCATTGACTTTCCTTCTGGTTCCAATAAGTAGCTAATAGGTCTACAAAAGGTTAATTTTTATTTATTTATTTATTTATTTATTTTTTTACATATTATGGCTGTACAAGAAGTCCATGTTTAACTTAATGAACATATTTTTGGCCCAAGATTCCTTGAACACTTACTTACTATACATACACACTCTTTGACTTCCCTTCTGAATCCAATTGCTAGCCAAAAGTTCCACAAAAAGGTTTTACATTTTTTTTTTTTTTTTTTACATATTATGGCTGTACAAGAAGTCCATGTTTAACTCACTGAACATATTTTTGGCCCAAGAGTCCTTGAAAACTAACTTACTATACATACACACTCTTTGACTTCCCTTCTGAATCCAATTGCTAGCCAAAAGTTCCACAAAAAGGTTTTAATTGTTTTGTTTTTGTTTTTTGTTTTTGACATGATATGGCTGTACAGAAGTCCATATTTGACCTACTGAACATATTTTTGTCCCAAAGGTCCAAAAAGTCCCTCATTGACTCTCCTGGTTCGAAGAAGTAGCTAAAAGGTCTACAAAAGGTTTTAATGTTTTTTTTTTTTTTGTTTTTTTTTTTTTACATATAATGGCTGTACAAAGTCCATATTTGACCTACTGAACAAATTTTTGTCCCAAATGTCAAAAAGTCGCTCATTGACTTCCCTTCTGGTTCCAATTAGTAGCTAAAACGTCTACAAAAGGTTTTAATTTTTAATATTTTTTTTTTACATATGGCTGTACAAGAAGTCCATATTTTACCTACTGAACATGTTTTTGGACTAAGAGTCCATACACACTCATTCACTATACATACTCATTGACTTCCATTCTGATTCCAATTAGTAGTTAAAAGGTCCACATTTTTTTTTTACAAATGTTTTGGCTGTAGAGAAGTCCATATTTGACCTAAAGAACATGTTTTAGGCCTAAGAGTCCTTAAACACTAATTTACTATACATACTCATTGACTTCCCTTCTTATTCCCTTTACAAGCCAAAATTTCCACAAAAATGTTTGACATGTTATGGCTGTACAGAAGTCCATATTTGACCTACTGAACATATATTTGCCCAAAGGTCAAAAAGTCACTCATTGACTTTCCTTCTGGTTCCAATAAGTAGCTAATAGGTCTACAAAAGGTTAATTTTTTTTTTTTTTACATATTATGGCTGTACAGAAGTCCATATTTGACCTACTGAACATATTTTTGCCCAAAGGTCAAAAAGTCACTCATTGACTTTCCTTCTGGTTCCAATAAGTAGCTAATAGGTCTACAAAAGGTTAATTTTTTTTTTTTTTTTTTTTTTTACATATTATGGCTGTACATAGTCCATTTTTGACCTACTGAACAACTTTTGGTCCCAAATGTCAAAAAGTCACTCATTGACTTCCCTTCTGGTTCCAGTTAGTAGCTAAAACGTATACAAAATGTTTTATTTTTTTTTTATTTTTTTTTTTAAATATCATGGCTGTACAAGAAGTCCATATATGACCTACTGAACATGTTTTTGGACTTAGAGTCCATACACACTAATTCACTATACATACTCATTGACTTCCATTCTGATTCCAATTAGTAGTTAAAAGGTCCACATTTTTTTTTTATACGTTTTGGCTGTACAGAAGTCCATATTTGACCTAAAGAACATGTTTTAGGCCTAAGAGTCCTTAAATACTAATTAACTATACATACTCATTGAATTCTCTTCTTATTCCCTTTACAAGCCAAAATTTCCACAAAAATGTTTGACATGTTATGGCTGTACAGAAGTCCATATTTGACCTACTGAACATATTTTTACCCAAAGGTCAAAAACTCACTCATTGACTTTCCTTCTGGTTCCAATAAGTAGCTAAAAGGTCTACAAATAGTTAACATTTTTTTTCTTTTTTTTTTTTTTACATATCATGGCTGTACAAGAGGTCCATATATGACCTACTGAACATGTTTTTGGACTAAGAGTCCATACACACTAATTCACTATACATACTCATTGACTTCCATTCTGATTCCAATTAGTAGTGAAAAGGTCCACATTTTTTAATACGTTTTGGCTGTACAGAAGTCCATATTTGACCTACTGAACATATTTTTGCCCAAAGGTCAAAAAGTCACTCATTGACTTTCCTTCTGGTTCCAATAAGTAGCTAATAGGTCTACAAAAGGTTAATTTTTTTTTTTTTTACATATTATGGCTGTACAGAAGTCCATATTTGACCTACTGAACATATTTTTGCCCAAAGGTCAAAAAGTCACTCATTGACTTTCCTTCTGGTTCCAATAAGTAGCTAATAGGTCTACAAAAGGTTAATATTTTTTTTTTTTTTTTTACATATTATGGCTGTATATAGTCCATTTTTGACCTACTGAACAACTTTTGGTCCCAAATGTCAAAAAGTCACTCATTGACTTCCCTTCTGGTTCCAGTTAGTAGATAAAACGTATACAAAATGTTTTAATTTTTTTTTTTTTTTTTTTACATATCATGGCTGTACAAGAAGTCCATATATGACCTACTGAACATGTTTTTGGACTTGGAGTCCATACACACTAATTCACTATACATACTCATTGACTTCCATTCTGATTCCAATTAGTAGTTAAAAGGTCCACATTTTTTTATACGTTTTGGCTGTACAGAAGTCCATATTTGACCTAAAGAACATGTTTTAGGCCTAAGAGTCCTTAAATACTAATTTACTATACATACTCATTGAATTCCCTTCTTATTCCCTTTACAAGCCAAAATTTCCACAAAAATGTTTGACATGTGATGGCTGTACAGAAGTACATATTTGACCTACTGAAAATATTTTTGTCCAAAAGGTCAAAAAAGTCACTCATTGACTTCCCTTCTGGTTCCAATTAGTAGCTAAAACGTCTACAAAAGGTTTTAATCTTAAATTTTTTTTCTTCTTTATTTTACATATTATGGCTTTACAAGAAGTCCATATTTAAATTACTGAACATATTTTTGGCCCAAGAGTCCTTGAACACTAACTTACTATATATACACACTCTTTGACTTCCCTTCTGAATCCAATTGCTAGCCAAAAGTTCCACAAAAAGGTTTAAAAATTTTTTTTTTTTTTTTTTTTTTTGACATGTTATGGCTGTACAGAAGTCCATATTTGACCTACTGAACATATATTTGCCCAAAGGTCAAAAAGTCACTCATTGACTTTCCTTCTGGTTCCAATAAGTAGCTAATAGGTCTACAAAAGGTTAATTTTTTTTTTTTTTTACATATTATGGCTGTACAGAAGTCCATATTTGACCTACTGAACATATTTTTGCCCAAAGGTCAAAAAGTCACTCATTGACTTTCCTTCTGGTTCCAATAAGTAGCTAATAGGTCTACAAAAGGTTAATTTTTTTTTTTTTTTTTTTTTTTACATATTATGGCTGTACATAGTCCATTTTTGACCTACTGAACAACTTTTGGTCCCAAATGTCAAAAAGTCACTCATTGACTTCCCTTCTGGTTCCAGTTAGTAGCTAAAACGTATACAAAATGTTTTATTTTATTTTTATTTATTTTTTTAATATCATGGCTGTACAAGAAGTCCATATATGACCTACTGAACATGTTTTTGGACTTAGAGTCCATACACACTAATTCACTATACATACTCATTGACTTCCATTCTGATTCCAATTAGTAGTTAAAAGGTCCACATTTTTTTATACGTTTTGGCTGTACAGAAGTCCATATTTGACCTAAAGAACATGTTTTAGGCCTAAGAGTCCTTAAATACTAATTTACTATACATACTCATTGAATTCCCTTCTTATTCCCTTTACAAGCCAAAATTTCCACAAAAATGTTTGACATGTTGTGGCTGTACAGAAGTCCATATTTGACCTACTGAAAATATTTTTGTCCAAAAGGTCAAAAAAGTCACTCATTGACTTCCCTTCTGGTTCCAGTTAGTAGCTAAAACGTATACAAAATGTTTAAATTAAAAAATTATTATTATTTTTTTTACATATCATGGCTGTACAAGAGGTCCATAAATGACCTACTGAACATGTTTTTGGACTAAGAGTCCATACACACTAATTCACTATACATACTCATTGACTTCCATTCTGATTCCAATTAGTAGTGAAAAGGTCCACATTTTTTAATACGTTTTGGCTGTACAGAAGTCCATATTTGACCTAAAGAACATGTTTTAGGCCTAAGAGTCCTTAAATACTAATTTACTATACATACTCATTGAATTCCCTTCTTATTCCCTTTACAAGCCAAAATTTCCACAAAAATGTTTGACATGTTGTGGCTGTACAGAAGTCCATATTTGACCTACTGAAAATATTTTTGTCCAAAAGGTCAAAAAAGTCACTCATTGACTTCCCTTCTGGTTCCAATTAGTAGCTGAAACGTCTACAAAAGGTTTTAATCTTAAATCTTTTTTCTTCTTTATTTTACATATTATGGCTTTACAAGAAGTCCATATTTAAATTACTGAACATATTTTTGGCCCAAGAGTCCTTGAACACTAACTTACTATATATACACACTCTTTGAATTCCCTTCTGAATCCAATTGCTAGCCAAAAGTTCCACAAAAAGGTTTTACATTTTTTTTTTTTATTTTTTTTTTTTTTTGACATGTTATGGCTGTACAGAAGTCCATATTTGACCTACTGAACATATTTTTGCCCAAAGGTCAAAAAGTCACTCATTGACTTTCCTTCTGGTTCCATTAAGTAGCTAATAGGTCTACAAAAGGTTAATTTTTTTTTTTTTTTACATATTATGGCGGTACAGAAGTACATATTTGACCTACAGAACATACTTTTGCCCAAAGGTCAAAAAGTCACTCATTGACTTTCCTTCTGGTTCCAATAAGTAGCTAATAGGTCTACAAAAGGTAAAATTTTTTTTTTTTTTTACATATTATGGCTGTACATAGTCCATTTTTGACCTACTGAACAACTTTTGGTCCCAAATGTCAAAAAGTCACTCATTGACTTCCCTTCTGGTTCCAGTTAGTAGCTAAAACGTATACAAAATGTTTTAATTTTTTTTTTTTTTTTTTTTTTACATATCATGGCTGTACAAGAAGTCCATATATGACCTACTGAACATGTTTTTGGACTTAGAGTCCATACACACTAATTCACTATACATACTCATTGACTTCCATTCTGATTCCAATTAGTAGTTAAAAGGTCCACATTTTTTTATACGTTTTGGCTGTACAGAAGTCCATATTTGACCTAAAGAACATGTTTTAGGCCTAAGAGTCCTTAAATACTAATTTACTATACATACTCATTGAATTCCCTTCTTATTCCCTTTACAAGCCAAAATTTCCACAAAAATGTTTGACATATTATGGCTTTACAAGAAGTCCATATTTAAATTACTGAACATATTTTTGGCCCAAGAGTCCTTGAACACTAACTTACTATATATACACACTCTTTGAATTCCCTTCTGAATCCAATTGCTAGCCAAAAGTTCCACAAAAAGGTTTTACTTTTTTTTTTTTTTTTTTTTTTTTTGACATGTTATGGCTGTACAGAAGTCCATATTTGACCTACTGCACATATTTTTGCCCAAAGGTCAAAAAGTCACTCATTGACTTTCCTTCTGGTTCCAATAAGTAGCTAATAGGTCTACAAAAGGTTAATTTTTTTTTTTTTTTACATATTATGGCGGTACAGAAGTCCATATTTGACCTACTGAACATATTTTTGCCCAAAGGTCAAAAAGTCACTCATTGACTTTCCTTCTGGTTCCAATAAGTAGCTAATAGGTCTACAAAAGGTTAATTTTTTTTTTTTTACATATTATGGCTGTACAGAAGTCCATATTTGACCTACTGAACATATTTTTGTAACAAATGTCAAAAAGTCACTCATTGACTTCCCTTCTGGTTCCAGTTAGTAGCTAAAACGTATACAAAATGTTTAAATTTTTTTTTTTTTTTTTTTTACATATCATGGCTGTACAAGAAGTCCATATATGACCTACTGAACATGTTTTTGGACTTAGAGTCCAGACACACTAATTCACTATACATACTCATTGACTTCCATTCTGATTCCAATTAGTAGTTTAAAGGTCCACATTTTTGTATACGTTTTGGCTGTACAGAAGTCCATATTTGACCTAAAGAACATGTTTTAGGCCTAAGAGTCCTTAAATACTAATTTACTATACATACTCATTGAATTCCCTTCTTATTCCCTTTACAAGCCAAAATTTCCACAAAAATGTTTGACATGTTGTGGCTGTACAGAAGTCCATATTTGACCTACTGAAAATATTTTTGTCCCAAAGGTCAAAAAAGTCACTCATTGACTTCCCTTCTGGTTCCAATTAGTAGCTAAAACGTCTACAAAAGGTTTTAATCTAAAAAAAAATTTCTTCTTTATTTTACATATTATGGCTTTACAAGAAGTCCATATTTAAATTACTGAACATATTTTTGGCCCAAGAGTCCTTGAACACTAACTTACTATATATACACACTATTTGACTTCCCTTCTGAATCCAATTGCTAGCCAAAAGTTCCACAAAAAGGTTTTACATTTTTTTTTTTTTTTTTTTTTTTGGACATGTTATGGCTGTACAGAAGTCCATATTTGACCTACTGAACAAATTTTTGCCCAAAGGTCAAAAAGTCACTCATTGACTTTCCTTCTGGTTCCAATAAGTAGCTAATAGGTCTACAAAAGGTTATTTTTTTTTTTTTTTACATATTATGGCTGTACAGAAGTCCATATTTGACCTACTGAACATATTTTTGCCCAAAGGTCAAAAAGTCACTCATTTACTTTCCTTCTGGTTCCAATTAGTAGCTAAAACGTCTACAAAAGGTTTTAATCTTAAATTTTTTTTCTTCTCTATTTTACATATTATGGCTTTACAAGAAGTCCATATTTAAATTACTGAACATATTTTTGGCCCAAGAGTCCCTGAACACTAACTTACTATATATACACACTCTTTGACTTCCCTTCTGAATCCAATTGCTAGCCAAAAGTTCCACAAAAAGGTTTTACATTTTTTTTTTTTTTTTTTTTTTGACATGTTATGGCTGTACAGAAGTCCATATTTGACCTACTGAACATATTTTTGCCCAAAGGTCAAAAAGTCACTCATTGACTTTCCTTCTGGTTCCAATAAGTAGCTAATAGGTCTACAAAAGGTTTTTTTTTTTTTTACATATTATGGCTGTACAGAAGTCCATATTTGACCTACTGAACATATTTTTGCCCAAAGGTCAAAAAGTCACTCATTGACTTCTGTTCTGGTTCCAATTAGTAGCTAAAACGTCTACAAAAAGTTTTAATCTTAAAATTTTTTTCTTCTTTATTTTACATATTATGGCTTTACAAGAAGTCCATATTTAAATTACTGAACATATTTTTGGCCCAAGAGTCCTTGAACACTAACTTACTATATATACAAACTCTTTGACTTCCCTTCTGAATCCAATTGCTAGCCAAAAGTTCCACAAAAAGGTTTTACATTTTTTTTTTTTTTTTTTTTTTTTTTGACATGTTATGGCTGTACAGAAGTCCATATTTGACCTACTGAACAAATTTTTGCCCAAAGGTCAAAAAGTCACTCATTGACTTTCCTTCTGGTTCCAATAAGTAGCTAATAGGTCTACAAAAGGTTAATTTTTTTTTTTACATATTATGGTTGTACAGAAGTCCATATTTGACCTACTGAACATATTTTTGCCCAAAGGTCAAAAAGTCACTCATTTACTTTCCTTCTGGTTCCAATAAGTCGCTAAAAGGTCTACAAAAGGTTAACATGTTTTTTTTTTTTTTTTTTACATTTTATGGCTGTACAAAGTCCATTTTTGACCTACTGAACACATTTTTGTCCCAAAGGTCAAAAAGTCACTCATAGACTTTCCTTCTGGTTCGAATAAGTAGCTAAAAGGTCTACAAAAGGCTTTACATTTTTTTTTTTTTTTTTTGTTTACATATAATGGCTGTACAAAGTCCATATTTGACCTACTGAACAAATTTTTGTAACAAATGTCAAAAAGTCACTCATTGACTTCCCTTCTGGTTCCAGTTAGTAGCTAAAACGTATACAAAATGTTAAAATATTTAAGTTTTTTTTTTTTTTTTTTTTTTTTTACATATCATGGCTGTACAAGAAGTCCATATATGACCTACTGAACATGTTTTTGGACTAAGAGTCCATACACACTAATTCACTATACATACTCATTGACTTCCATTCTGATTCCAATTAGTAGTTAAAAGGTCCACATTTTTTTAATACGTTTTGGCTGTACAGAAGTCCATATTTGACCTAAAGAACATGTTTTAGGCCTAAGAGTCCTTAAATACTAATTTACTATACATACTCATTGAATTCCCTTCTTATTCCCTTTACAAGCCAAAATTTCCACAAAAATGTTTGACATGTTGTGGCTGTACAGAAGTCCATATTTGACCTACTGAAAATATTTTTGTCCCAAAGGTCAAAAAAGTCACTCATTGACTTTCCTTCTGGTTCCAATAAGTAGCTAATAGGTCTACAAAAGGTTAATTTTTTTTTTACATATTATGGCTGTACAGAAGTCCATATTTGACCTACTGAACATATTTTTGCCCAAAGGTCAAAAAGTCACTCATTTACTTTCCTTCTGGTTCCAATAAGTAGCTAAAAGGTCTACAAAAGGTTAACATGTTTTTTTTTTTTTTTTTTTACATTTTATGGCTGTACAAAGTCCATTTTTGACCTACTGAACACATTTTTGTCCCAAAGGTCAAAAAGTCACTCATAGACTTCCCTTCTGGTTCCAAATAGTAGCTAAAACGTCTACAAAAGGTTTTAATCTTAAATTTTTTTCTTCTTTATTTTACATATTATGGCTTTACAAGAAGTCCATATTTAAATTACTGAACATATTTTTGGCCCAAGAGTCCTTGAACACTAACTTACTATATATACACACTCTTTGACTTCCCTTCTGAATCCAATTGGTAGCCAAAAGTTCCACAAAAAGGTTTTACATTTTTTTTTTTTTTTTTTTTTTGACATGTTATGGCTGTACAGAAGTCCATATTTGACCTACTGAACATATTTTTGCCCAAAGGTCAAAAAGTCACTCATTGACTTTCCTTCTGGTTCCAATAAGTAGCTAATAGGTCTACAAAAGGTTAATTTTTTACATATTATGGTTGTACAGAAGTCCATATTTGACCTACTGAACATATTTTTGCCCAAAGGTCAAAAAGTCACTCATTTACTTTCCTTCTGGTTCCAATAAGTCGCTAAAAGGTCTACAAAAGGTTAACATTTTTTTTTTTTTTTTTTTTTACATTTTATGGCTGTACAAAGTCCATTTTTGACCTACTGAACACATTTTTGTCCCAAAGGTCAAAAAGTCACTCATAGACTTTCCTTCTGGTTCGAATAAGTAGCTAAAAGGTCTACAAAAGGCTTTACATTTTTTTTTGTTTTTTTTTGTTTACATATAATGGCTGTACAAAGTCCATATTTGACCTACTGAACAAATTTTTGTAACAAATGTCAAAAAGTCACTCATTGACTTCCCTTCTGGTTCCAGTTAGTAGCTAAAACGTATACAAAATGTTAAAATATTTAAGTTTTTTTTTTTTTTTTTTTTTTTTTTACATATCATGGCTGTACAAGAAGTCCATATATGACCTACTGAACATGTTTTTGGACTAAGAGTCCATACACACTAATTCACTATACATACTCATTGACTTCCATTCTGATTCCAATTAGTAGTTAAAAGGTCCACATTTTTTTAATACGTTTTGGCTGTACAGAAGTCCATATTTGACCTAAAGAACATGTTTTAGGCCTAAGAGTCCTTAAATACTAATTTACTATACATACTCATTGAATTCCCTTCTTATTCCCTTTACAAGCCAAAATTTCCACAAAAATGTTTGACATGTTGTGGCTGTACAGAAGTCCATATTTGACCTACTGAAAATATTTTTGTCCCAAAGGTCAAAAAAGTCACTCATTGACTTTCCTTCTGGTTCCAATAAGTAGCTAATAGGTCTACAAAAGGTTAATTTTTTTTTACATATTATGGCTGTACAGAAGTCCATATTTGACCTACTGAACATATTTTTGCCCAAAGGTCAAAAAGTCACTCATTTACTTTCCTTCTGGTTCCAATAAGTAGCTAAAAGGTCTACAAAAGGTTAACATGTTTTTTTTTTTTTTTTTTACATTTTATGGCTGTACAAAGTCCATTTTTGACCTACTGAACACATTTTTGTCCCAAAGGTCAAAAAGTCACTCATAGACTTCCCTTCTGGTTCCAAATAGTAGCTAAAACGTCTACAAAAGGTTTTAATCTTAAATTTTTTTCTTCTTTATTTTACATATTATGGCTTTACAAGAAGTCCATATTTAAATTACTGAACATATTTTTGGCCCAAGAGTCCTTGAACACTAACTTACTATATATACACACTCTTTGACTTCCCTTCTGAATCCAATTGGTAGCCAAAAGTTCCACAAAAAGGTTTTACATTTTTTTTTTTTTTTTTTTTTTTGACATGTTATGGCTGTACAGAAGTCCATATTTGACCTACTGAACATATTTTTGCCCAAAGGTCAAAAAGTCACTCATTGACTTTCCTTCTGGTTCCAATAAGTAGCTAATAGGTCTACAAAAGGTTAATTTTTTTTTTTTTACATATTATGGCTGTACAGAAGTCCATATTTGACCTACTGAACATATTTTTGCCCAAAGGTCAAAAAGTCACTCATTGACTTTCCTTCTGGTTCCAATAAGTAGCTAATAGGTCTACAAAAGGTTAATTTTTTTTTTTTTTTTTTTTTACATATTATGGCTGTACATAGTCCATTTTTGACCTACTGAACAACTTTTGGTCCCAAATGTCAAAAAGTCACTCATTGACTTCCCTTCTGGTTCCAGTTAGTAGCTAAAACGTATACAAAATGTTTTATTTTTTTTTTATTTTTTTTTAAATATCATGGCTGTACAAGAAGTCCATATATGACCTACTGAACATGTTTTTGGACTTAGAGTCCATACACACTAATTCACTATACATACTCATTGACTTCCATTCTGATTCCAATTAGTAGTTAAAAGGTCCACATTTTTTTATACGTTTTGGCTGTACAGAAGTCCATATTTGACCTAAAGAACATGTTTTAGGCCTAAGAGTCCTTAAATACTAATTTACTATACATACTCATTGAATTCCCTTCTTATTCCCTTTACAAGCCAAAATTTCCACAAAAATGTTTGACATGTTGTGGCTGTAGAGAAGTCCATATTTGACCTACTGAAAATATTTTTGTCCAAAAGGTCAAAAAAGTCACTCATTGACTTCCCTTCTGGTTCCAGTTAGTAGCTAAAACGTATACAAAATGTTTAAATTAAAAAATTATTTTTTTTTTTTTACATATCATGGCTGTACAAGAGGTCCATAAATGACCTACTGAACATGTTTTTGGACTAAGAGTCCATACAAACTAATTCACTATACATACTCATTGACTTCCATTCTGATTCCAATTAGTAGTGAAAAGGTCCACATTTTTTAATACGTTTTGGCTGTACAGAAGTCCATATTTGACCTAAAGAACATGTTTTAGGCCTAAGAGTCCTTAAATACTAATTTACTATACATACTCATTGAATTCCCTTCTTATTCCCTTTACAAGCCAAAATTTCCACAAAAATGTTTGACATGTTGTGGCTGTACAGAAGTCCATATTTGACCTACTGAAAATATTTTTTTCCAAAAGGTCAAAAAAGTCACTCATTGACTTCCCTTCTGGTTCCAATTAGTAGCTAAAACGTCTACAAAAGGTTTTAATCTTAAATCTTTTTTCTTCTTTATTTTACATATTATGGCTTTACAAGAAGTCCATATTTAAATTACTGAACATATTTTTGGCCCAAGAGTCCTTGAACACTAACTTACTATATATACACACTCTTTGAATTCCCTTCTGAATCCAATTGCTAGCCAAAAGTTCCACAAAAAGGTTTTACATTTTTTTTTTTTTTTTTTTTTTTTTTTTTTGACATGTTATGGCTGTACAGAAGTCCATATTTGACCTACTGAACATATTTTTGCCCAAAGGTCAAAAAGTCACTCATTGACTTTCCTTCTGGTTCCATTAAGTAGCTAATAGGTCTACAAAAGGTTAATTTTTTTTTTTTTTTTACATATTATGGCGGTACAGAAGTACATATTTGACCTACAGAACATACTTTTGCCCAAAGGTCAAAAAGTCACTCATTGACTTTCCTTCTGGTTCCAATAAGTAGCTAATAGGTCTACAAAAGGTAAATTTTTTATTTTTATTTTTATTTTTTATTTTTTACATATTATGGCTGTACATAGTCCATTTTTGACCTACTGAACAACTTTTGGTCCCAAATGTCAAAAAGTCACTCATTGACTTCCCTTCTGGTTCCAGTTAGTAGCTAAAACGTATACAAAATGTTTTAATTTTTTTTGTTTGTTTTTTTTTACATATCATGGCTGTACAAGAAGTCCATATATGACCTACTGAACATGTTTTTGGACTTAGAGTCCATACACACTAATTCACTATACATACTCATTGACTTCCATTCTGATTCCAATTAGTAGTTAAAAGGTCCACATTTTTTTATACGTTTTGGCTGTACAGAAGTCCATATTTGACCTAAAGAACATGTTTTAGGCCTAAGAGTCCTTAAATACTAATTTACTATACATACTCATTGAATTCCCTTCTTATTCCCTTTACAAGCCAAAATTTCCACAAAAATGTTTGACATATTATGGCTTTACAAGAAGTCCATATTTAAATTACTGAACATATTTTTGGCCCAAGAGTCCTTGAACACTAACTTACTATATATACACACTCTTTGAATTCCCTTCTGAATCCAATTGCTAGCCAAAAGTTCCACAAAAAGGTTTTACATTTTTTTTTTTTTTTTTTTTTTTGACATGTTATGGCTGTACAGAAGTCCATATTTGACCTACTGCACATATTTTTGCCCAAAGGTCAAAAAGTCACTCATTGACTTTCTTTCTGGTTCCAATAAGTAGCTAATAGGTCTACAAAAGGTTAATTTTTTTTTTTTTTACATATTATGGCGGTACAGAAGTCCATATTTGACCTACTGAACATATTTTTACCCAAAGGTCAAAAAGTCACTCATTGACTTTCCTTCTGGTTCCAATAAGTAGCTAATAGGTCTACAAAAGGTTAATTTTTTTTTTTTTTACATATTATGGCTGTACAGAAGTCCATATTTGACCTACTGAACATATTTTTGTAACAAATGTCAAAAAGTCACTCATTGACTTCCCTTCTGGTTCCAGTTAGTAGCTAAAACGTATACAAAATGTTTAAAAATGTTTTTTTTTTTTTTTTACATATCATGGCTGTACAAGAAGTCCATATATGACCTACTGAACATGTTTTTGGACTTAGAGTCCAGACACACTAATTCACTATACATACTCATTGACTTCCATTCTGATTCCAATTAGTAGTTAAAAGGTCCACATTTTTGTATACGTTTTGGCTGTACAGAAGTCCATATTTGACCTAAAGAACATGTTTTAGGCCTAAGAGTCCTTAAATACTAATTTACTATACATACTCATTGAATTCCCTTCTTATTCCCTTTACAAGCCAAAATTTCCACAAAAATGTTTGACATGTTGTGGCTGTACAGAAGTCCATATTTGACCTACTGAAAATATTTTTGTCCCAAAGGTCAAAAAAGTCACTCATTGACTTCCCTTCTGGTTCCAATTAGTAGCTAAAACGTCTACAAAAGGTTTTAATCTAAAAAAAAATTTCTTCTTTATTTTACATATTATGGCTTTACAAGAAGTCCATATTTAAATTACTGAACATATTTTTGGCCCAAGAGTCCTTGAACACTAACTTACTATATATACACACTATTTGACTTCCCTTCTGAATCCAATTGCTAGCCAAAAGTTCCACAAAAAGGTTTTACATTTTTTTTTTTTTTTTTTTTTTTGACATGTTATGGCTGTACAGAAGTCCATATTTGACCTACTGAACATATTTTTGCCCAAAGGTCAAAAAGTCACTCATTGACTTCTGTTCTGGTTCCAATTAGTAGCTAAAACGTCTACAAAAAGTTTTAATCTTAATTTTTTTTTCTTCTTTATTTTACATATTATGGCTTTACAAGAAGTCCATATTTAAATTACTGAACATATTTTTGGCCCAAGAGTCCTTGAACACTAACTTACTATATATACACACTCTTTGACTTCCCTTCTGAATCCAATTGCTAGCCAAAAGTTCCACAAAAAGGTTTTACATTTTTTTTTTTTTTTTTTTTTTTTTGACATGTTATGGCTGTACAGAAGTCCATATTTGACCTACTGAACAAATTTTTGCCCAAAGGTCAAAAAGTCACTCATTGACTTTCCTTCTGGTTCCAATAAGTAGCTAATAGGTCTACAAAAGGTTAATTTTTTTTTTTTACATATTATGGTTGTACAGAAGTCCATATTTGACCTACTGAACATATTTTTGCCCAAAGGTCAAAAAGTCACTCATTTACTTTCCTTCTGGTTCCAATAAGTCGCTAAAAGGTCTACAAAAGGTTAACATGTTTTTTTTTTTTTTTTTACATTTTATGGCTGTACAAAGTCCATTTTTGACCTACTGAACACATTTTTGTCCCAAAGGTCAAAAAGTCACTCATAGACTTTCCTTCTGGTTCGAATAAGTAGCTAAAAGGTCTACAAAAGGCTTTACATTTTTTTTTTTTTTTTTTTTGTTTACATATAATGGCTGTACAAAGTCCATATTTGACCTACTGAACAAATTTTTGTAACAAATGTCAAAAAGTCACTCATTGACTTCCCTTCTGGTTCCAGTTAGTAGCTAAAACGTATACAAAATGTTAAAATATTTAAGTTTTTTTTTTTTTTTTTTTTTTTTTTACATATCATGGCTGTACAAGAAGTCCATATATGACCTACTGAACATGTTTTTGGACTAAGAGTCCATACACACTAATTCACTATACATACTCATTGACTTCCATTCTGATTCCAATTAGTAGTTAAAAGGTCCACATTTTTTTAATACGTTTTGGCTGTACAGAAGTCCATATTTGACCTAAAGAACATGTTTTAGGCCTAAGAGTCCTTAAATACTAATTTACTATACATACTCATTGAATTCCCTTCTTATTCCCTTTACAAGCCAAAATTTCCACAAAAATGTTTGACATGTTGTGGCTGTACAGAAGTCCATATTTGACCTACTGAAAATATTTTTGTCCCAAAGGTCAAAAAAGTCACTCATTGACTTTCCTTCTGGTTCCAATAAGTAGCTAATAGGTCTACAAAAGGTTAATTTTTTTTTTACATATTATGGCTGTACAGAAGTCCATATTTGACCTACTGAACATATTTTTGCCCAAAGGTCAAAAAGTCACTCATTTACTTTCCTTCTGGTTCCAATAAGTAGCTAAAAGGTCTACAAAAGGTTAACATGTTTTTTTTTTTTTTTTTTACATTTTATGGCTGTACAAAGTCCATTTTTGACCTACTGAACACATTTTTGTCCCAAAGGTCAAAAAGTCACTCATAGACTTCCCTTCTGGTTCCAAATAGTAGCTAAAACGTCTACAAAAGGTTTTAATCTTAAATTTTTTTCTTCTTTATTTTACATATTATGGCTTTACAAGAAGTCCATATTTAAATTACTGAACATATTTTTGGCCCAAGAGTCCTTGAACACTAACTTACTATATATACACACTCTTTGACTTCCCTTCTGAATCCAATTGGTAGCCAAAAGTTCCACAAAAAGGTTTTACATTTTTTTTTTTTTTTTTTTTTTGACATGTTATGGCTGTACAGAAGTCCATATTTGACCTACTGAACATATTTTTGCCCAAAGGTCAAAAAGTCACTCATTGACTTTCCTTCTGGTTCCAATAAGTAGCTAATAGGTCTACAAAAGGTTAATTTTTTACATATTATGGTTGTACAGAAGTCCATATTTGACCTACTGAACATATTTTTGCCCAAAGGTCAAAAAGTCACTCATTTACTTTCCTTCTGGTTCCAATAAGTCGCTAAAAGGTCTACAAAAGGTTAACATGTTTTTTTTTTTTTTTTTACATTTTATGGCTGTACAAAGTCCATTTTTGACCTACTGAACACATTTTTGTCCCAAAGGTCAAAAAGTCACTCATAGACTTTCCTTCTGGTTCGAATAAGTAGCTAAAAGGTCTACAAAAGGCTTTACTTTTTTTTTTTTTTTTTTTTTTTACATATAATGGCTGTACAAAGTCCATATTTGACCTACTGAACAAATTTTTGTAACAAATGTCAAAAAGTCACTCATTGACTTCCCTTCTGGTTCCAGTTAGTAGCTAAAACGTATACAAAATGTTAAAATATTTAAGTTTTTTTTTTTTTTTTTTTTTTTTTTACATATCATGGCTGTACAAGAAGTCCATATATGACCTACTGAACATGTTTTTGGACTAAGAGTCCATACACACTAATTCACTATACATACTCATTGACTTCCATTCTGATTCCAATTAGTAGTTAAAAGGTCCACATTTTTTTAATACGTTTTGGCTGTACAGAAGTCCATATTTGACCTAAAGAACATGTTTTAGGCCTAAGAGTCCTTAAATACTAATTTACTATACATACTCATTGAATTCCCTTCTTATTCCCTTTACAAGCCAAAATTTCCACAAAAATGTTTGACATGTTGTGGCTGTACAGAAGTCCATATTTGACCTACTGAAAATATTTTTGTCCCAAAGGTCAAAAAAGTCACTCATTGACTTTCCTTCTGGTTCCAATAAGTAGCTAATAGGTCTACAAAAGGTAAATTTTTTTTTTACATATTATGGCTGTACAGAAGTCCATATTTGACCTACTGAACATATTTTTGCCCAAAGGTCAAAAAGTCACTCATTTACTTTCCTTCTGGTTCCAATAAGTAGCTAAAAGGTCTACAAAAGGTTAACATGTTTTTTTTTTTTTTTTTTACATTTTATGGCTGTACAAAGTCCATTTTTGACCTACTGAACACATTTTTGTCCCAAAGGTCAAAAAGTCACTCATAGACTTCCCTTCTGGTTCCAAATAGTAGCTAAAACGTCTACAAAAGGTTTTAATCTTAAATTTTTTTCTTCTTTATTTTACATATTATGGCTTTACAAGAAGTCCATATTTAAATTACTGAACATATTTTTGGCCCAAGAGTCCTTGAACACTAACTTACTATATATACACACTCTTTGACTTCCCTTCTGAATCCAATTGGTAGCCAAAAGTTCCACAAAAAGGTTTAAAATTTTTTTTTTTTTTTTTTTTTTTGACATGTTATGGCTGTACAGAAGTCCATATTTGACCTACTGAACATATTTTTGCCCAAAGGTCAAAAAGTCACTCATTGACTTTCCTTCTGGTTCCAATAAGTAGCTAATAGGTCTACAAAAGGTTAATTTTTTTTTTTTTACATATTATGGCTGTACAGAAGTCCATATTTGACCTACTGAACATATTTTTGCCCAAAGGTCAAAAAGTCACTCATTGACTTTCCTTCTGGTTCCAATAAGTAGCTAATAGGTCTACAAAAGGTTAATTTTTTTTTTTTTTTTTTTTTACATATTATGGCTGTACATAGTCCATTTTTGACCTACTGAACAACTTTTGGTCCCAAATGTCAAAAAGTCACTCATTGACTTCCCTTCTGGTTCCAGTTAGTAGCTAAAACGTATACAAAATGTTTTATTTTTTTTTTATTTTTTTTTAAATATCATGGCTGTACAAGAAGTCCATATATGACCTACTGAACATGTTTTTGGACTTAGAGTCCATACACACTAATTCACTATACATACTCATTGACTTCCATTCTGATTCCAATTAGTAGTTAAAAGGTCCACATTTTTTTATACGTTTTGGCTAGGGGTGTAACGATTCGTTTTAACAACGATTCGATTCGTATCACGATTTGAGGTTGTCGATACGATTCAAGGACGATATTGGTTAATTTAGAACGATACGATCCGAAACGATTCAGTGACTTGAAATCGATTCAGTAACTTTTTAGCCAAAAATTGTGTGACTGAAATAAATATCTGGATACTGGTCAGTGCAGGTGAAGTTTCCTAGATTCCTGTTGTTTCTTGTAAGGGAATCAGGTATCAATTAATTATGGATATAAACAAACAAGTAAACAACAATTAATGGAAAATGCATTCACATTTTATTTGAATAAAGTGCAACCAACAGTTTAGGTTGAATTAACAGGAAGTTAACCTTTTCTGCTCTCATTTTCAATATTCAATACATTTTCAATAAAAGCACAGTAAGTGCAACCAACATTACAACAGTAGGTTAACCTGCTACTTCTGCTTTTCAACATAAAAATATTACAATATTAATATCAAAAATAAAGTGCAACTAACTTCTCTTCAGGTTTAATTAATAGTAGGTTTACCTGCTACTTTTGCTGTTCAGGTTTAATTAATAGTAGGTTTACCTGCTACTTTTGCTGTTGTTTTTCAACATTAAAATACAAAATACAATATTATCAAAAATAAAGTGCAACCAACATTTCTTCAGGTTGAATAAACTGGTTGAACCTGCTACTACTCTCAGTTTAATAAACAAACAATATTTAACAAAAGATAAAATGTAACCAACTACTCTTCAATGACTCTACATAATTTTTTTTTTTCAAAAATATCAACATGATCTGACCACAGAACACTTCTGTGCGTTCACTATGTCGCCAGCAGTACTAAAAACTCGCTCTGCTGGCCTGGCACACTGGTGCCAGGAATGCACAGGTAACATTTAGCAAGGGTTGAAAGTACAGGTAGCTCTTTCTCCTGGTGGCTTGATCATTTCTCGCTTGTTGGCTTCTCCTCTGCCATCCGCCACTATGTTTTGTTTTCTTAGCGCTGCTGCTGGTGCATGGCGATGATGTTACAGATAGGCAGACTGAATCGAGTAACGTTTAACGCCTTTATCATTAAAAGTGCTAAGAAAAAACATCCATATAAAGTCTGACGTGCTTAAATCAAAGGCTTTATTTCCTATTATCGATACAATCGATTGATTACCTTTTAAAACGATGTTAGATCGATATATGTCATCCGGAAGGCCAACTTGCCGAGCACAGATCGATGTAGTTAGATCATAGGAATATAAATCGATACATCGATGTAGTAGATGAATAGTTACACCCCTAGTTTTGGCTGTACAGAAGTCCATATTTGACCTAAAGAACATGTTTTAGGCCTAAGAGTCCTTAAATACTAATTTACTATACATACTCATTGAATTCCCTTCTTATTCCCTTTACAAGCCAAAATTTCCACAAAAATGTTTGACATGTTGTGGCTGTACAGAAGTCCATATTTGACCTACTGAAAATATTTTTGTCCAAAAGGTCAAAAAAGTCACTCATTGACTTCCCTTCTGGTTCCAGTTAGTAGCTAAAACGTATACAAAATGTTTAAATTAAAAAAAATTTTTTTCTTTTTTTACATATCATGGCTGTACAAGAGGTCCATAAATGACCTACTGAACATGTTTTTGGACTAAGAGTCCATACACACTAATTCACTATACATACTCATTGACTTCCATTCTGATTCCAATTAGTAGTGAAAAGGTCCACATTTTTTAATACGTTTTGGCTGTACAGAAGTCCATATTTGACCTAAAGAACATGTTTTAGGCCTAAGAGTCCTTAAATACTAATTTACTATACATACTCATTGAATTCCCTTCTTATTCCCTTTACAAGCCAAAATTTCCACAAAAATGTTTGACATGTTGTGGCTGTACAGAAGTCCATATTTGAACTACTGAAAATATTTTTTTCCAAAAGGTCAAAAAAGTCACTCATTGACTTCCCTTCTGGTTCCAATTAGTAGCTAAAACGTCTACAAAAGGTTTTAATCTTAAATCTTTTTTCTTCTTTATTTTACATATTATGGCTTTACAAGAAGTCCATATTTAAATTACTGAACATATTTTTGGCCCAAGAGTCCTTGAACACTAACTTACTATATATACACACTCTTTGAATTCCCTTCTGAATCCAATTGCTAGCCAAAAGTTCCACAAAAAGGTTTTACATTTTTTTTTTTTTTTTTTTTTTTTTTTGACATGTTATGGCTGTACAGAAGTCCATATTTGACCTACTGAACATATTTTTGCCCAAATGTCAAAAAGTCACTCATTGACTTCCCTTCTGGTTCCAGTTAGTAGCTAAAACGTATACAAAATGTTTTAATTTTTTTGTTTTGTTTTTTTTTACATATCATGGCTGTACAAGAAGTCCATATATGACCTACTGAACATGTTTTTGGACTTAGAGTCCATACACACTAATTCACTATACATACTCATTGACTTCCATTCTGATTCCAATTAGTAGTTAAAAGGTCCACATTTTTTTATACGTTTTGGCTGTACAGAAGTCCATATTTGACCTAAAGAACATGTTTTAGGCCTAAGAGTCCTTAAATACTAATTTACTATACATACTCATTGAATTCCCTTCTTATTCCCTTTACAAGCCAAAATTTCCACAAAAATGTTTGACATATTATGGCTTTACAAGAAGTCCATATTTAAATTACTGAACATATTTTTGGCCCAAGAGTCCTTGAACACTAACTTACTATATATACACACTCTTTGAATTCCCTTCTGAATCCAATTGCTAGCCAAAAGTTCCACAAAAAGGTTTTACATTTTTTTTTTTTTTTTTTTTTTTTGACATGTTATGGCTGTACAGAAGTCCATATTTGACCTACTGCACATATTTTTGCCCAAAGGTCAAAAAGTCACTCATTGACTTTCTTTCTGGTTCCAATAAGTAGCTCATAGGTCTACAAAAGGTTAATTTTTTTTTTTTTTACATATTATGGCGGTACAGAAGTCCATATTTGACCTACTGAACATATTTTTACCCAAAGGTCAAAAAGTCACTCATTGACTTTCCTTCTGGTTCCAATAAGTAGCTAATAGGTCTACAAAAGGTTAATTTTTTTTTTTTTTACATATTATGGCTGTACAGAAGTCCATATTTGACCTACTGAACATATTTTTGTAACAAATGTCAAAAAGTCACTCATTGACTTCCCTTCTGGTTCCAGTTAGTAGCTAAAACGTATACAAAATGTTTAAAAAATTTTTTTTTTTTTTTTTACATATCATGGCTGTACAAGAAGTCCATATATGACCTACTGAACATGTTTTTGGACTTAGAGTCCAGACACACTAATTCACTATACATACTCATTGACTTCCATTCTGATTCCAATTAGTAGTTAAAAGGTCCACATTTTTGTATACGTTTTGGCTGTACAGAAGTCCATATTTGACCTAAAGAACATGTTTTAGGCCTAAGAGTCCTTAAATACTAATTTACTATACATACTCATTGAATTCCCTTCTTATTCCCTTTACAAGCCAAAATTTCCACAAAAATGTTTGACATGTTGTGGCTGTACAGAAGTCCATATTTGACCTACTGAAAATATTTTTGTCCCAAAGGTCAAAAAAGTCACTCATTGACTTCCCTTCTGGTTCCAATTAGTAGCTAAAACGTCTACAAAAGGTTTTAATCTAAAAAAAAATTTCTTCTTTATTTTACATATTATGGCTTTACAAGAAGTCCATATTTGACCTACTGAACATATTTTTGCCCAAAGGTCAAAAAGTCACTCATTTACTTTCCTTCTGGTTCCAATAAGTAGCTAATAGGTCTACAAAAGGTTAATTTTTTTTTTTTACATATTATGGCTGTACAGAAGTCCATATTTGACCTACTGAACATATTTTTGCCCAAAGGTCAAAAAGTCACTCATTTACTTTCCTTCTGGTTCCAATTAGTAGCTAAAACGTCTACAAAAGGTTTTAATCTTAAATTTTTTTTCTTCTCTATTTTACATATTATGGCTTTACAAGAAGTCCATATTTAAATTACTGAACATATTTTTGGCCCAAGAGTCCTTGAACACTAACTTACTATATATACACACTCTTTGACTTCCCTTCTGAATCCAATTGCTAGCCAAAAGTTCCACAAAAAGGTTTTACATTTTTTTTTTTTTTTTTTTTTGACATGTTATGGCTGTACAGAAGTCCATATTTGACCTACTGAACATATTTTTGCCCAAAGGTCAAAAAGTCACTCATTGACTTTCCTTCTGGTTCCAATAAGTAGCTAATAGGTCTACAAAAGGTTTTTTTTTTTTTACATATTATGGCTGTACAGAAGTCCATATTTGACCTACTGAACATATTTTTGCCCAAAGGTCAAAAAGTCACTCATTGACTTCTGTTCTGGTTCCAATTAGTAGCTAAAACGTCTACAAAAAGTTTTAATCTTACATTTTTTTTCTTCTTTATTTTACATATTATGGCTTTACAAGAAGTCCATATTTAAATTACTGAACATATTTTTGGCCCAAGAGTCCTTGAACACTAACTTACTATATATACACACTCTTTGACTTCCCTTCTGAATCCAATTGCTAGCCAAAAGTTCCACAAAAAGGTTTTACATTTTTTTTTTTTTTTTTTTTTTTTTTGACATGTTATGGCTGTACAGAAGTCCATATTTGACCTACTGAACAAATTTTTGCCCAAAGGTCAAAAAGTCACTCATTGACTTTCCTTCTGGTTCCAATAAGTAGCTAATAGGTCTACAAAAGGTTAATTTTTTTTTTTTACATATTATGGCTGTACAGAAGTCCATATTTGACCTACTGAACATATTTTTGCCCAAAGGTCAAAAAGTCACTCATTTACTTTCCTTCTGGTTCCAATAAGTCGCTAAAAGGTCTACAAAAGGTTAACATGTTTTTTTTTTTTTTTTTACATTTTATGGCTGTACAAAGTCCATTTTTGACCTACTGAACACATTTTTGTCCCAAAGGTCAAAAAGTCACTCATAGACTTTCCTTCTGGTTCGAATAAGTAGCTAAAAGGTCTACAAAAGGCTTTACATTTTTTTTTTTTTTTTTTTGTTTACATATAATGGCTGTACAAAGTCCATATTTGACCTACTGAACAAATTTTTGTAACAAATGTCAAAAAGTCACTCATTGACTTCCCTTCTGGTTCCAGTTAGTAGCTAAAACGTATACAAAATGTGAAAATATTTAAGTTTTTTTTTTTTTTTTTTTTTTTTTTTTTTACATATCATGGCTGTACAAGAAGTCCATATATGACCTACTGAACATGTTTTTGGACTAAGAGTCCATACACACTAATTCACTATACATACTCATTGACTTCCATTCTGATTCCAATTAGTAGTTAAAAGGTCCACATTTTTTTAATACGTTTTGGCTGTACAGAAGTCCATATTTGACCTAAAGAACATGTTTTAGGCCTAAGAGTCCTTAAATACTAATTTACTATACATACTCATTGAATTCCCTTCTTATTCCCTTTACAAGCCAAAATTTCCACAAAAATGTTTGACATGTTGTGGCTGTACAGAAGTCCATATTTGACCTACTGAAAATGTTTTTGTCCCAAAGGTCAAAAAAGTCACTCATTGACTTTCCTTCTGGTTCCAATAAGTAGCTAATAGGTCTACAAAAGGTTAATTTTTTTTTTACATATTATGGCTGTACAGAAGTCCATATTTGACCTACTGAACATATTTTTGCCCAAAGGTCACAAAGTCACTCATTTACTTTCCTTCTGGTTCCAATAAGTAGCTAAAAGGTCTACAAAAGGTTAACATGTTTTTTTTTTTGTTTTTTTTACATTTTATGGCTGTACAAAGTCCATTTTTGACCTACTGAACACATTTTTGTCCCAAAGGTCAAAAAGTCACTCATAGACTTCCCTTCTGGTTCCAAATAGTAGCTAAAACGTCTACAAAAGGTTTTAATCTTAAATTTTTTTCTTCTTTATTTTACATATTATGGCTTTACAAGAAGTCCATATTTAAATTACTGAACATATTTTTGGCCCAAGAGTCCTTGAACACTAACTTACTATATATACACACTCTTTGACTTCCCTTCTGAATCCAATTGCTAGCCAAAAGTTCCACAAAAGGTTGTACATTTTTTTTTTTTTTTTTTTTGACATGTTATGGCTGTACAGAAGTCCATATTTGACCTACTGAACAAATTTTTGCCCAAAGGTCAAAAAGTCACTCATTGACTTTCCTTCTGGTTCCAATAAGTAGCTAATAGGTCTACAAAAGGTTAATTTTTTTTTTTTTTACATATTATGGCTGTACAGAAGTCCATATTTGACCTACTGAACATATTTTTGCCCAAAGGTCAAAAAGTCACTCATTGACTTTCCTTCTGGTTCCAATAAGTAGCTAATAGGTCTACAAAAGGTTAATTTTTTTTTTTTTACATATCATGGCTGTACAAGAAGTCCATATTTGACCTACTGAACATATTTTTGCCCAAAGGTCAAAAAGTCACTCATTTACTTTCCTTCTGGTTCCAATAAGTAGCTAAAAGGTCTACAAAAGGTTAACATGTTTTTTTTTTTTTTTTTTTTACATTTTATGGCTGTACAAAGTCCATTTTTGACCTACTGAACACATTTTTGTCCCAAAGGTCAAAAGGTCACTCATAGACTTTCCTTCTGGTTCGAATAAGTAGCTAAAAGGTCTACAAAAGGCTTTACATATTTTATTTTTTATTTTTTATTTTTACATATAATGGCTGTACAAAGTCCATATTTGACCTACTGAACAAATTTTTGTAACAAATGTCAAAAAGTCACTCATTGACTTCCCTTCTGGTTCCAGTTAGTAGCTAAAACGTATACAAAATGTTTTAATTTTTTTTTTTTTTTTTTTTTTACATATCATGGCTGTACAAGAAGTCCATATATGACCTACTGAACATGTTTTTGGACTTAGAGTCCATACACACTAATTCACTATACATACTCATTGACTTCCATTCTGATTCCAATTAGTAGTTAAAAGGTCCACATTTTTTTATACGTTTTGGCTGTACAGAAGTCCATATTTGACCTAAAGAACATGTTTTAGGCCTAAGAGTCCTTAAATACTAATTTACTATACATACTCATTGAATTCCCTTCTTATTCCCTTTACAAGCCGAAATTTCCACAAAAATGTTTGACATATTATGGCTTTACAAGAAGTCCATATTTAAATTACTGAACATATTTTTGGCCCAAGAGTCCTTGAACACTAACTTACTATATATACACACTCTTTGAATTCCCTTCTGAATCCAATTGCTAGCCAAAAGTTCCACAAAAAGGTTTTACATTTTTTTTTTTTTTTTTTTTTTTGACATGTTATGGCTGTACAGAAGTCCATATTTGACCTACTGCACATATTTTTGCCCAAAGGTCAAAAAGTCACTCATTGACTTTCTTTCTGGTTCCAATAAGTAGCTCATAGGTCTACAAAAGGTTAATTTTTTTTTTTTTTACATATTATGGCGGTACAGAAGTCCATATTTGACCTACTGAACATATTTTTACCCAAAGGTCAAAAAGTCACTCATTGACTTTCCTTCTGGTTCCAATAAGTAGCTAATAGGTCTACAAAAGGTTAATTTTTTTTTTTTTTACATATTATGGCTGTACAGAAGTCCATATTTGACCTACTGAACATATTTTTGTAACAAATGTCAAAAAGTCACTCATTGACTTCCCTTCTGGTTCCAGTTAGTAGCTAAAACGTATACAAAATGTTTAAAAAATTTTTTTTTTTTTTTTTACATATCATGGCTGTACAAGAAGTCCATATATGACCTACTGAACATGTTTTTGGACTTAGAGTCCAGACACACTAATTCACTATACATACTCATTGACTTCCATTCTGATTCCAATTAGTAGTTAAAAGGTCCACATTTTTGTATACGTTTTGGCTGTACAGAAGTCCATATTTGACCTAAAGAACATGTTTTAGGCCTAAGAGTCCTTAAATACTAATTTACTATACATACTCATTGAATTCCCTTCTTATTCCCTTTACAAGCCAAAATTTCCACAAAAATGTTTGACATGTTGTGGCTGTACAGAAGTCCATATTTGACCTACTGAAAATATTTTTGTCCCAAAGGTCAAAAAAGTCACTCATTGACTTCCCTTCTGGTTCCAATTAGTAGCTAAAACGTCTACAAAAGGTTTTAATCTAAAAAAAAATTTCTTCTTTATTTTACATATTATGGCTTTACAAGAAGTCCATATTTAAATTACTGAACATATTTTTGGCCCAAGAGTCCTTGAACACTAACTTACTATATATACACACTATTTGACTTCCCTTCTGAATCCAATTGCTAGCCAAAAGTTCCACAAAAAGGTTTTACATTTTTTTTTTTTTTTTTTTTTTTTGACATGTTATGGCTGTACAGAAGTCCATATTTGACCTACTGAACAAATTTTTGCCCAAAGGTAAAAAAGTCACTCATTGACTTTCCTTCTGGTTCCAATAAGTAGCTAATAGGTCTACAAAAGGTTAATTTTTTTTTTTTACATATTATGGCTGTACAGAAGTCCATATTTGACCTACTGAACATATTTTTGCCCAAAGGTCAAAAAGTCACTCATTTACTTTCCTTCTGGTTCCAATTAGTAGCTAAAACGTCTACAAAAGGTTTTAATCTTAAATTTTTTTTCTTCTCTATTTTACATATTATGGCTTTACAAGAAGTCCATATTTAAATTACTGAACATATTTTTGGCCCAAGAGTCCTTGAACACTAACTTACTATATATACACACTCTTTGACTTCCCTTCTGAATCCAATTGCTAGCCAAAAGTTCCACAAAAAGGTTTTACTTTTTTTTTTTTTTTTTTTTTTTTGACATGTTATGGCTGTACAGAAGTCCATATTTGACCTACTGACCATATTTTTGCCCAAAGGTCAAAAAGTCACTCATTGACTTTCCTTCTGGTTCCAATAAGTAGCTAATAGGTCTACAAAAGGTTTTTTTTTTTTTTACATATTATGGCTGTACAGAAGTCCATATTTGACCTACTGAACATATTTTTGCCCAAAGGTCAAAAAGTCACTCATTGACTTCTGTTCTGGTTCCAATTAGTAGCTAAAACGTCTACAAAAAGTTTTAATCTTACATTTTTTTTCTTCTTTATTTTACATATTATGGCTTTACAAGAAGTCCATATTTAAATTACTGAACATATTTTTGGCCCAAGAGTCCTTGAACACTAACTTACTATATATACACACTCTTTGACTTCCCTTCTGAATCCAATTGCTAGCCAAAAGTTCCACAAAAAGGTTTTACATTTTTTTTTTTTTTTTTTTTTTTTTTGACATGTTATGGCTGTACAGAAGTCCATATTTGACCTACTGAACAAATTTTTGCCCAAAGGTCAAAAAGTCACTCATTGACTTTCCTTCTGGTTCCAATAAGTAGCTAATAGGTCTACAAAAGGTTAATTTTTTTTTTTTTACATATTATGGCTGTACAGAAGTCCATATTTGACCTACTGAACATATTTTTGCCCAAAGGTCAAAAAGTCACTCATTTACTTTTTTTTTTTTTTTTTTTTTGACATGTTATGGCTGTACAGAAGTCCATATTTGACCTACTGCACATATTTTTGCCCAAAGGTCAAAAAGTCACTCATTGACTTTCTTTCTGGTTCCAATAAGTAGCTAATAGGTCTACAAAAGGTTAATTTTTTTTTTTTTTACATATTATGGCGGTACAGAAGTCCATATTTGACCTACTGAACATATTTTTACCCAAAGGTCAAAAAGTCACTCATTGACTTTCCTTCTGGTTCCAATAAGTAGCTAATAGGTCTACAAAAGGTTAATTTTTTTTTTTTTTACATATTATGGCGGTACAGAAGTCCATATTTGACCTACTGAACATATTTTTACCCAAAGGTCAAAAAGTCACTCATTGACTTTCCTTCTGGTTCCAATAAGTAGCTAATAGGTCTACAAAAGGTTAATTTTTTTTTTTTTTACATATCATGGCTGTACAAGAAGTCCATATATGACCTACTGAACATGTTTTTGGACTTAGAGTCCAGACACACTAATTCACTATACATACTCATTGACTTCCATTCTGATTCCAATTAGTAGTTAAAAGGTCCACATTTTTGTATACGTTTTGGCTGTACAGAAGTCCATATTTGACCTAAAGAACATGTTTTAGGCCTAAGAGTCCTTAAATACTAATTTACTATACATACTCATTGAATTCCCTTCTTATTCCCTTTACAAGCCAAAATTTCCACAAAAATGTTTGACATGTTGTGGCTGTACAGAAGTCCATATTTGACCTACTGAAAATATTTTTGTCCCAAAGGTCAAAAAAGTCACTCATTGACTTCCCTTCTGGTTCCAATTAGTAGCTAAAACGTCTACAAAAGGTTTTAATCTAAAAAAAAATTTCTTCTTTATTTTACATATTATGGCTTTACAAGAAGTCCATATTTAAATTACTGAACATATTTTTGGCCCAAGAGTCCTTGAACACTAACTTACTATATATACACACTATTTGACTTCCCTTCTGAATCCAATTGCTAGCCAAAAGTTCCACAAAAAGGTTTTACATTTTTTTTTTTTTTTTTTTTTTTTGACATGTTATGGCTGTACAGAAGTCCATATTTGACCTACTGAACAAATTTTTGCCCAAAGGTAAAAAAGTCACTCATTGACTTTCCTTCTGGTTCCAATAAGTAGCTAATAGGTCTACAAAAGGTTAATTTTTTTTTTTTACATATTATGGCTGTACAGAAGTCCATATTTGACCTACTGAACATATTTTTGCCCAAAGGTCAAAAAGTCACTCATTTACTTTCCTTCTGGTTCCAATTAGTAGCTAAAACGTCTACAAAAGGTTTTAATCTTAAATTTTTTTTCTTCTCTATTTTACATATTATGGCTTTACAAGAAGTCCATATTTAAATTACTGAACATATTTTTGGCCCAAGAGTCCTTGAACACTAACTTACTATATATACACACTCTTTGACTTCCCTTCTGAATCCAATTGCTAGCCAAAAGTTCCACAAAAAGGTTTTACATTTTTTTTTTTTTTTTTTTTTTTGACATGTTATGGCTGTACAGAAGTCCATATTTGACCTACTGAACATATTTTTGCCCAAAGGTCAAAAAGTCACTCATTGACTTTCCTTCTGGTTCCAATAAGTAGCTAATAGGTCTACAAAAGGTTTTTTTTTTTTTACATATTATGGCTGTACAGAAGTCCATATTTGACCTACTGAACATATTTTTGCCCAAAGGTCAAAAAGTCACTCATTGACTTCTGTTCTGGTTCCAATTAGTAGCTAAAACGTCTACAAAAAGTTTTAATCATACATTTTTTTTCTTCTTTATTTTACATATTATGGCTTTACAAGAAGTCCATATTTAAATTACTGAACATATTTTTGGCCCAAGAGTCCTTGAACACTAACTTACTATATATACACACTCTTTGACTTCCCTTCTGAATCCAATTGCTAGCCAAAAGTTCCACAAAAAGGTTTTACATTTTTTTTTTTTTTTTTTTTTTTTTTGACATGTTATGGCTGTACAGAAGTCCATATTTGACCTACTGAACAAATTTTTGCCCAAAGGTCAAAAAGTCACTCATTGACTTTCCTTCTGGTTCCAATAAGTAGCTAATAGGTCTACAAAAGGTTAATTTTTTTTTTTTTACATATTATGGCTGTACAGAAGTCCATATTTGACCTACTGAACATATTTTTGCCCAAAGGTCAAAAAGTCACTCATTTACTTTCCTTCTGGTTCCAATAAGTCGCTAAAAGGTCTACAAAAGGTTAACATGTTTTTTTTTTTTTTTTTACATTTTATGGCTGTACAAAGTCCATTTTTGACCTACTGAACACATTTTTGTCCCAAAGGTCAAAAAGTCACTCATAGACTTTCCTTCTGGTTCGAATAAGTAGCTAAAAGGTCTACAAAAGGCTTTACTTTTTTTTTTTTTTTTTTTGTTTACATATAATGGCTGTACAAAGTCCATATTTGACCTACTGAACAAATTTTTGTAACAAATGTCAAAAAGTCATTCATTGACTTCCCTTCTGGTTCCAGTTAGTAGCTAAAACGTATACAAAATGTTAAAATATTTAAGTTTTTTTTTTTTTTTTTTTTTTTTTTACATATCATGGCTGTACAAGAAGTCCATATATGACCTACTGAACATGTTTTTGGACTAAGAGTCCATACACACTAATTCACTATACATACTCATTGACTTCCATTCTGATTCCAATTAGTAGTTAAAAGGTCCACATTTTTTTAATACGTTTTGGCTGTACAGAAGTCCATATTTGACCTAAAGAACATGTTTTAGGCCTAAGAGTCCTTAAATACTAATTTACTATACATACTCATTGAATTCCCTTCTTATTCCCTTTACAAGCCAAAATTTCCACAAAAATGTTTGACATGTTGTGGCTCTACAGAAGTCCATATTTGACCTACTGAAAATGTTTTTGTCCCAAAGGTCAAAAAAGTCACTCATTGACTTTCCTTCTGGTTCCAATAAGTAGCTAATAGGTCTACAAAAGGTTAATTTTTTTTTTACATATTATGGCTGTACAGAAGTCCATATTTGACCTACTGAACATATTTTTGCCCAAAGGTCAAAAAGTCACTCATTTACTTTCCTTCTGGTTCCAATAAGTAGCTAAAAGGTCTACAAAAGGTTAACATGTTTTTTTTTTGTTTTTTTTACATTTTATGGCTGTACAAAGTCCATTTTTGACCTACTGAACACATTTTTGTCCCAAAGGTCAAAAAGTCACTCATAGACTTCCCTTCTGGTTCCAAATAGTAGCTAAAACGTCTACAAAAGGTTTTAATCTTAAATTTTTTTCTTCTTTATTTTACATATTATGGCTTTACAAGAAGTCCATATTTAAATTACTGAACATATTTTTGGCCCAAGAGTCCTTGAACACTAACTTACTATATATACACACTCTTTGACTTCCCTTCTGAATCCAATTGCTAGCCAAAAGTTCCACAAAAGGTTGTACATTTTTTTTTTTTTTTTTTTTGACATGTTATGGCTGTACAGAAGTCCATATTTGACCTACTGAACAAATTTTTGCCCAAAGGTCAAAAAGTCACTCATTGACTTTCCTTCTGGTTCCAATAAGTAGCTAATAGGTCTACAAAAGGTTAATTTTTTTTTTTTTTACATATTATGGCTGTACAGAAGTCCATATTTGACCTACTGAACATATTTTTGCCCAAAGGTCAAAAAGTCACTCATTGACTTTCCTTCTGGTTCCAATAAGTAGCTAATAGGTCTACAAAAGGTTAATTTTTTTTTTTTTTACATATCATGGCTGTACAAGAAGTCCATATTTGACCTACTGAACATATTTTTGCCCAAAGGTCAAAAAGTCACTCATTTACTTTCCTTCTGGTTCCAATAAGTAGCTAAAAGGTCTACAAAAGGTTAACATGTTTTTTTTTTTTTTTTTTTACATTTTATGGCTGTACAAAGTCCATTTTTGACCTACTGAACACATTTTTGTCCCAAAGGTCAAAAGGTCACTCATAGACTTTCCTTCTGGTTCGAATAAGTAGCTAAAAGGTCTACAAAAGGCTTTACATATTTTATTTTTTATTTTTTATTTTTACATATAATGGCTGTACAAAGTCCATATTTGACCTACTGAACAAATTTTTGTAACAAATGTCAAAAAGTCACTCATTGACTTCCCTTCTGGTTCCAGTTAGTAGCTAAAACGTATACAAAATGTTTAAATTAAAAAATTATTTTTTTTTTTTTTACATATCATGGCTGTACAAGAGGTCCATAAATGACCTACTGAACATGTTTTTGGACTAAGAGTCCATACACACTAAATCACTATACATACTCATTGACTTCCATTCTGATTCCAATTAGTAGTGAAAAGGTCCACATTTTTTAATACGTTTTGGCTGTACAGAAGTCCATATTTGACCTAAAGAACATGTTTTAGGCCTAAGAGTCCTTAAATACTAATTTACTATACATACTCATTGAATTCCCTTCTTATTCCCTTTACAAGCCAAAATTTCCACAAAAATGTTTGACATGTTGTGGCTGTACAGAAGTCCATATTTGACCTACTGAAAATATTTTTGTCCAAAAGGTCAAAAAAGTCACTCATTGACTTCCCTTCTGGTTCCAATTAGTAGCTAAAACGTCTACAAAAGGTTTTAATCTTAAATCTTTTTTCTTCTTTATTTTACATATTATGGCTTTACAAGAAGTCCATATTTAAATTACTGAACATATTTTTGGCCCAAGAGTCCTTGAACACTAACTTACTATATATACACACTCTTTGAATTCCCTTCTGAATCCAATTGCTAGCCAAAAGTTCCACAAAAAGGTTTTACATTTTTTTTTTTTTTTTTTTTTTTTTTTTTTGACATGTTATGGCTGTACAGAAGTCCATATTTGACCTACTGAACATATTTTTGCCCAAAGGTCAAAAAGTCACTCATTGACTTTCCTTCTGGTTCCATTAAGTAGCTAATAGGTCTACAAAAGGTTAATTTTTTTTTTTTTTTTACATATTATGGCGGTACAGAAGTACATATTTGACCTACAGAACATACTTTTGCCCAAAGGTCAAAAAGTCACTCATTGACTTTCCTTCTGGTTCCAATAAGTAGCTAATAGGTCTACAAAAGGTAAATTTTTTTTTTTTTTTTTTTTTTTTTTTTTTTTTTTTACATATTATGGCTGTACATAGTCCATTTTTGACCTACTGAACAACTTTTGGTCCCAAATGTCAAAAAGTCACTCATTGACTTCCCTTCTGGTTCCAGTTAGTAGCTAAAACGTATACAAAATGTTTTAATTTTTTTTTTTTTTTTTTTTTACTTATCATGGCTGTACAAGAAGTCCATATATGACCTACTGAACATGTTTTTGGACTTAGAGTCCATACACACTAATTCACTATACATACTCATTGACTTCCATTCTGATTCCAATTAGTAGTTAAAAGGTCCACATTTTTTTATACGTTTTGGCTGTACAGAAGTCCATATTTGACCTAAAGAACATGTTTTAGGCCTAAGAGTCCTTAAATACTAATTTACTATACATACTCATTGAATTCCCTTCTTATTCCCTTTACAAGCCAAAATTTCCACAAAAATGTTTGACATATTATGGCTTTACAAGAAGTCCATATTTAAATTACTGAACATATTTTTGGCCCAATAGTCCTTGAACACTAACTTACTATATATACACACTCTTTGAATTCCCTTCTGAATCCAATTGCTAGCCAAAAGTTCCACAAAAAGGTTTTACAATTTTTTTTTTTTTTTTTTTTTTTTGACATGTTATGGCTGTACAGAAGTCCATATTTGACCTACTGCACATATTTTTGCCCAAAGGTCAAAAAGTCACTCATTGACTTTCCTTCTGGTTCCAATAAGTAGCTAATAGGTCTACAAAAGGTTAATTTTTTTTTTTTTTACATATTATGGCGGTACAGAAGTCCATATTTGACCTACTGAACATATTTTTGCCCAAAGGTCAAAAAGTCACTCATTGACTTTCCTTCTGGTTCCAATAAGTAGCTAATAGGTCTACAAAAGGTTAATTTTTTTTTTTTTACATATTATGTCTGTACAGAAGTCCATATTTGACCTACTGAACATATTTTTGTAACAAATGTCAAAAAGTCACTCATTGACTTCCCTTCTGGTTCCAGTTAGTAGCTAAAACGTATACAAAATGTTTAAATTTTTTTTTTTTTTTTTTTTACATATCATGGCTGTACAAGAAGTCCATATATGACCTACTGAATATGTTTTTGGACTTAGAGTCCAGACACACTAATTCACTATACATACTCATTGACTTCCATTCTGATTCCAATTAGTAGTTAAAAGGTCCACATTTTTGTATACGTTTTGGCTGTACAGAAGTCCATATTTGACCTAAAGAACATGTTTTAGGCCTAAGAGTCCTTAAATACTAATTTACTATACATACTCATTGAATTCCCTTCTTATTCCCTTTACAAGCCAAAATTTCCACAAAAATGTTTGACATGTTGTGGCTGTACAGAAGTCCATATTTGACCTACTGAAAATATTTTTGTCCCAAAGGTCAAAAAAGTCACTCATTGACTTCCCTTCTGGTTCCAATTAGTAGCTAAAACGTCTACAAAAGGTTTTAATCTAAAAAAAAATTTCTTCTTTATTTTACATATTATGGCTTTACAAGAAGTCCATATTTAAATTACTGAACATATTTTTGGCCCAAGAGTCCTTGAACACTAACTTACTATATATACACACTATTTGACTTCCCTTCTGAATCCAATTGCTAGCCAAAAGTTCCACAAAAAGGTTTTACATTTTTTTTTTTTTTTTTTTTTTTGACATGTTATGGCTGTACAGAAGTCCATATTTGACCTACTGAACAAATTTTTGCCCAAAGGTCAAAAAGTCACTCATTGACTTTCCTTCTGGTTCCAATAAGTAGCTAATAGGTCTACAAAAGGTTATTTTTTTTTTTACATATTATGGCTGTACAGAAGTCCATATTTGACCTACTGAACATATTTTTGCCCAAAGGTCAAAAAGTCACTCATTTACTTTCCTTCTGGTTCCAATAAGTAGCTAAAAGGTCTACAAAAGGTTAACATGTTTTTTTTTTTTTTTTTTACATTTTATGGCTGTACAAAGTCCATTTTTGACCTACTGAACACATTTTTTTCCAAAAGGTCAAAAAGTCACTCATAGACTTCCCTTCTGGTTCCAATTAGTAGCTAAAACGTCTACAAAAGGTTTTAATCTTAAATTTTTTTTCTTCTTTATTTTACATATTATGGCTTTACAAGAAGTCCATATTTAAATTACTGAACATATTTTTGGCCCAAGAGTCCTTGAACACTAACTTACTATATATACACACTCTTTGACTTCCCTTCTGAATCCAATTGCTAGCCAAAAGTTCCACAAAAAGGTTTTACATGTTTTTTTTGTTTTGTTTTTTTTTGACATGTTATGGCTGTACAGAAGTCCATATTTGACCTACTGAACAAATTTTTGCCCAAAGGTCAAAAAGTCACTCATTGACTTTCCTTCTGGTTCCAATAAGTAGCTAATAGGTCTACAAAAGGTTAAATTTTTTTTTTATATATTATGGCTGTACAGAAGTCGTCTCAGGTTACGTATGTAACCATGGTTCCCTGAGAGGGAACGAGACGCTGCGTCAAGCGCTGCGGGAACGCCCCTGCGTGATGCGTCATGAAGCACTCGTAAAATCAGTCCAATGGTGTGGCTGGACGTCGTAGGCGGGTGACGTCATAGACCAGGAAGCTATTAAGCAGCCCTGAACCAGACAATGTCAGCTTCTGAAAAAGTCGAACAAGTCGGTCACAGGCGTGCCGGGAGTATGGCTAAGCGACGCAGCGTCTCGTTCCCTCTCAGGGAACCATGGTTACATACGTAACCTGAGACGTTCCCTTTCAAGGGAACTCGCGCTGCGTCAAGCGCTGCGGGAACACAATACCAACGCCGCCATAACTCTCAAATGCCTGTACATGTGAAATTTATAGCGCACATTAAGCTACAAGCACCCGAGAACCTGGAGTAGAGGCTACATCAAGGTTGTAAAACCTCACAAAAGTGTGCGGAGAGGACCACCCTGCCGCATCACATACCTCCTGCAGGGAGACTCCTGACAGAAGAGCCAAAGAGGCCGCCATACTCCTAGTAGAGTGGGCTCGGACCTTTAGTGGTGAAGGTTGGCCGGCCGACTCATATGCGAGTGAGATAGCCTCGACTATCCACTTGCTTAATGTCTGCTTAGATGCAGGTTTCCCTTTGTTTGGGGACCCGAAACAGACGAACAGTTGCTCAGATTTCCTCCACAGGGCAGCTCTGTGGACATAAGCATCTAGTGCCCTTACTGGGCAGAGCAGATTTAACTTCTCCTGGTCTGGATTCTCAAAGGGAGGCGGAGAGAAGGCCTGCAGCATTATAGGACCCGCCACGTTCGTAGGAACTTTCGGGACATATCCTTCTTTTGGATATAAAAAAGCTTTCACCATTCCTGGCGCAAACTCAAGACAGGAGGGGGCGACAGATAGTGCTTGCAAATCCCCCACTCTCTTTAGAGAGGAAATAGCCAAGAGAAACACAGTTTTTAACGTGAGGAACTTCTCTGGCACCTCCTCAATAGGCTCAAATGGGGCCAAAGCTAGACCTTCCAGCACCACAGCCAGATCCCAGGTCGGCACCCTTGAGCGTGCCGCAGGCCTTAGCCTCAGAGTACCACGAAGGAAGCGAATAACCCATGGGTGTTTCCCCACCGATGCACCATCCAGATAGATGTGATAGGCCGATATTGCCGTCACGTATACCTTTAAGGTGGAAGGGGATAACCCTGAAGCGAACTTTTCTTGTAGAAAATCCAGTACTGAGTTGACTTGGCAGTTGACTGGGTTTAGAGAATGGTTAGAACACCAAGCTACAAAGACTCTCCATTTAAGGGCATACAGCCTCCTCGTAGAGGGAGCTCTGGAGTGCAACATGGTCTGAACTACCTCAGCAGAAAGACCTGAGTCTACGAGCTGGGCCCCCTCAGGGGCCAAGCCCACAGTTTCCACAACTCCGGCCTCGGGTGCAGGATTGCCCCCGACGCCTGGGAGAGAAGGTCCCTCCTGATCGGAATCTCCCACGGGGGACCTTCGAGGAGAGATATAATGTCTGACAACCAAACTTGTGTCGGCCAAAACGGGGCTATTAGCAGCAGACGAACCCCGTTCCGGCGCACTCTCTCGAGCACTCCTGGTATTAATGCCAGAGGGGGAAAGGCGTACAGACGCAGCCTCGGCCACGTCTGCACCATGGCATCCAACCCCAGCGGGGCTGGATGTGTGAGGGAGTAAAATAAGGGACAGTGCGTTGTCTCTTGAGACGCAAACAGATCCACCTGAGCCTGACTAAACCGGTTCCATATGAGCTCCACCACCTCGGGGTGGAGTCTCCAACTCCCCGGCACCACTCCCTGCCTCGACAGGGAGTCTGCCGTCGTATTCAGGTACCCCGGGATGTACACTGCTCTGACCGATAGCATCTTGCCCTGGGCCCAAACTAGGACTCGATGTGCCAGCTTCCATAGCCGGCGCGAGCGTAACCCCCCCTGGCGATTTATGTATGAGACCACCGATGTGTTGTCCGTGCGAACCAACACATGATGGCCCCTGAGGTCTGGGAGAAAGTGCCTGAGTGCCAGGAACACTGCCATCAGCTCTAACTGGTTTATGTGCCAGGAGAGCTGCTGATCGCTCCACAGACCCTGGGCTGAGCGACCACTCATGGTCGCCCCCCAGCCGGTGAGGGATGCATCCGTCGTTAGCGTTAAGCGACGACAAGGAGCCCCCAGCACCGGACCCTGGGACAGGAACCAAGGATCCTTCCACATGACTAAGGCACGTAGGCACCGCCGCGTGACCTTGATCGTGCGAAAAGGATTTCCCCTCGGGGAGAATCCCTTGGTCTTGAGCCACCACTGTAAGGGCCTCATGCACAGCAGGCCAAAAGGTATCACGTTGGACGCTGCTGCCATCAGACCCAGAAGTCTTTGAAAATGCTTCACAGTGAGTGACTGGCCTAGCTTTATCTTGGATACGGATTGTAAAATCGAATTCACCCGAGCGGGCGTCAGCCGAGCCCTCATGGTTTTCGTATCCCATAGCACACCCAGAAAAGTGACGTTCTGCTGTGGAGATAACATGCTTTTCTTTGTGTTTAGCCTTAACCCCAGCCTCTTCATGTGAGCGATCACAGCATCTCGATGCTGAGCCGCTAGATGTTCCGACTCTGCTAAGATCAGCCAGTCGTCTATGTAATTCAATACGCGGATGCCCTGGAGTCTCAGCGGAGCCAAAGCTGCATCCACGCATTTTGTGAAGGTGCGGGGTGATAATGCTAGGCCGAATGGAAGTACCCGATATTGGAATGCTTCGCCCCCGAAAGCAAACCTGAGGAACTTCCTGTGTTGAGGAAGGATGGAGACGTGAAAGTATGCGTCTTTCAGGTCTATTGTGACACACCAGTCCTCGGACCTGATGTGACACATGATCTGTTTTAGCGTGAGCATTTTGAACTTTAGTTTCTTTACTGCCCGATTTAGCTGCCGCAGATCTAGAATAGGACGCAGTCCTCCATCCTTCTTCGGAACTATGAAGTACCGGCTGTAAAACCCTGACTCTCTGCAGTGGGGAGGGACCCGCTCTATAGCCTCTTTTTGCAGAAGAGTCTGTACCTCTTGCTCCATTACCAGAGCCTGCTCGGGGTATACCACTGTGGATAATACCCCGTTGAACATGGGCGGGTGTGACCCGAATTGTATTCTGTACCCATTTTCTATTGTGCGCAGGACCCAATCTGAGATATTTGGCAGAAGTTTCCACGCTGCCAGAAAATCTACTAAGGGAACCAGCCCCTCGGGGCTGGCCTCTGGATTTTGAAGTGTGAGCAGCCCGGTGTCCTGAAACGGCGTGCCGGCAGGAAGCAACCGCACTGACCCACTTTTGACCCTCCTTGGAGGGAGCGAGCATCCCCGCGCCGCTACGTTTCCGGGCGGACGTGGAGATTTGCGCTCGCTGAGGACCGCTGCGCCCTGAAGCACCCGAGGTGGCAGGGTTGGCAGAACGGCCCCCTGATGGCACCGAGAGGAGACGGGTGCCTCGACACACCGCTTCCCCCCGGAGGGGACTGCCATCCGAAGTCTGACGCCTCTGGCGTCAGGACTTCTTCGCCGAGGCCTTCCTAGAGATAATAACAGCCCTCAGATCTGCTCTACCTCGGGAAGACCTCGGCTGAGAGTGCTGACCCCGCCCCCAGTCTCTCTGTGGGGGAGCGCGGGTGGCAACACTCTCTCGCTGTTGCGCTCTGTGAGAGGAGGACGTACTCGGTTGGGGCTGCTCCCGCCCAGCAGCCCCAAAGACATGAGATTTGCGGGGGAGAAATTTTTGAAACGCAGCCGCCTGCTTTTTAGACTCTTAAAACCTCTCGACGACTGTGTTGACTGAGTCGCCGAAGAGGCCAGCAGGGGAGATAGGAGAGTCGAGAAGGAACTTTTTATCTCTATCTTTTATCTCTGAAAGATTTAGCCAGAGATGTCTCTCCGTGGCCACCAGGGCTGCCATAGAACGGCCGATGGATCTAGCCGTCTCCTTGGTGGCCCGAAGAGACAAATCAGCAGCTCTCCTAATCTCAGCTATCGTTTCCCTCCCCACTTCTTCACATTCATCATCAATGTCTTTCAGCAGGTCGGCTTGATAAGCTTGCAACACCGCCATCGTGTGGAGACATGCGGCTGCCTGACCTGCTGCCGAGTAAGCCCTACCCACTAAAGCGGATGTTGTTCTAATGGGCTTAGTGGGCAGCTGCGGGGCTTTTAACGACGATGACGACTCGGGAGAGAGATAGCTTGCGAGCGTCTCTTCTACCCGCGGCATCACCGCGTAACCATGCTGTTTCAACCCCACTATGTTTGAATAAGCAGCTGTATTGGGGTTGAATGGTCTGAATGATGCCGGTTTTTTCCATGATTTCGACACCTCGGTGTGGAGATCAGGAAAAAAAAGGCAAGCCCCGCTTTGGAGGTTGTGATCTAGATGGAAGGAAGCGTTCATCTAATTTACTAGGCCGATGCGCTTCGTGAGTCTCGGCTGGCCAGTCTATTTGCAACCTGGCAACAGCGCGAGTCACAACCTCCAAAAGCTCCTCTTGAGCGTGTGACTGAGGCGGCGAAACCTCATCTAAATAATCCAGGCTTACAACATCCACTTCCTCAGAACTGGAGTGTTGCTGCACCTGCGCTTCAGCGCGAGCAGAAGAAACCGCAGAGCGTGCTTCTAACTCGGCAACTGAAGCGTCGGGTCTGACGGGTAAAGGCAGAGAAAGGGGATCACCCGTCTCTAACCCCGCCGTCAGATCCATTTGCGAACCCCAAGATGAAAGCCTTCGCTGTGCCTCAGCAGCAGCGGGACCTGCACCCTGGGGAACGCGAGCCGAAGCGCCCTCCTCAAAGAGCGAACGGCGGGACCGGAGAGTTCTCATTGATAACTGTTCACAATGCTCGCAGCCAGCCCCCTCGAGAGCTGACTGTGCATGCTCCGGTCCCAAACACATTACACAGAGCAAGTGTGTATCCCCACCCGTGATGAAACGAGGGCAGGGAGTAACACACTGTCTGAATTGTTGATTCGCCATTTTTTAAGAGACACACTTTTCTTTCATACAAGGACAAACGATTTCACATGGAGCGCTTGTGAAGACACAGAAGCTGACATTGTCTGGTTCAGGGCTGCTTTATAGCTTCCTGGTCTATGACGTCACCCGCCTACGACGTCCAGCCACACCATTGGACTGATTTTACGAGTGCTTCATGACGCATCACGCAGGGGCGTTCCCGCAGCGCTTGACGCAGCGCGAGTTCCCTTGAAAGGGAACCATATTTGACCTACTGAACATATTTTTGCCCAAAGGTCAAAAAGTCACTCATTGACTTCCCTTCTGGTTCCAATTAGTAGCTAAAACGTCTACAAAAGGTTTTAATCTTAAATTTTTTTTCTTCTTTATTTTACATATTATGGCTTTACAAGAAGTCCATATTTAAATTACTGAACGTATTTTTGGCCCAAGAGTCCTTGAACACTAACTTACTATATATACACACTCTTTGACTTCCCTTCTGAATCCAATTGCTAGCCAAAAGTTCCACAAAAAGGTTTTACATTTTTTTTTTTTTTTTTTTGACATGTTATGGCTGTACAGAAGTCCATATTTGACCTACTGAACATATTTTTGCCCAAAGGTCAAAAAGTCACTCATTGACTTTCCTTCTGGTTCCAATAAGTAGCTAATAGGTCTACAAAAGGTAATTTTTTTTTTTTTTTTTACATATTATGGCTTTACAGAAGTCCATATTTGACCTACTGAACATATTTTTGCCCAAAGGTCAAAAAGTCACTCATTTACTTTCCTTCTGGTTCCAATAAGTAGCTAAAAGGTCTACAAAAGGTTAACATGTTTTTTTTTTTTTTTTTTTACATTTTATGGCTGTACAAAGTCCATTTTTGACCTACTGAACACATTTTTGTCCCAAAGGTCAAAAAGTCACTCATAGACTTTCCTTCTGGTTCGAATAAGTAGCTAAAAGGTCTACAAAAGGCTTTACATTTTTTTTATTTTTTATTTTTTATTTTTTTTTTACATATAATGGCTGTACAAAGTCCATATTTGACCTACTGAACAAATTTTTGTAACAAATGTCAAAAAGTCACTCATTAACTTCCCTTCTGGTTCCAGTTAGTAGCTAAAACGTATACAAAATGTTAAAATTTTTTTTTTTTTTTTTTTTTTTTTACATATCATGGCTGTACAAGAAGTCCATATATGACCTACTGAACATGTTTTTGGACTAAGAGTCCATACACACTAATTCACTATACATACTCATTGACTTCCATTCTGATTCCAATTAGTAGTGAAAAGGTCCACTTTTTTTTATACGTTTTGGCTGTATAGAAGTCCATATTTGACCTAAAGAACATGTTTTAGGCCTAAGAGTCCTTAAATACTAATTTACTATACATACTCATTAAATTCCCTTCTTATTCCCTTTACAAGCCAAAATTTCCACAATAATGTTTGACATGTTGTGGCTGTACAGAAGTCCATATTTGACCTACTGAAAATATTTTTGTCCAAAAGG